>NW_012105365.1:3833641-3836080 GCF_000951045.1 Mandrillus leucophaeus
GGAGTTTCACCGTGTTAGCCAGGATGGTCTCGACCTCCTGACCTTGTGATCCGCCCGCCTCAGCCTCCCAAAGTGCTGGGATTACAGGTGTGAGCTACTGTGCCCGGCCTTTGCCTGAGATTTCTAATTTCCCAATCATCTAATCAGTGTACAAGGTAGGAAAGTATCTCCAGATTCTTAATGCAAATTTCTATTCCTTTAATAACATTCATTCTGTTGAAACAGCATCTGTATCGCTCAGGAACAATTTTAACTGTGTGGTTTGCATGGGTGTTCTGTAATAACATTCTTAATTGTTACACTAGTCCATACAAACTTACGTAGCTCCCCAAGATTCATAATCAAGAAACTGCTGTCATCTGGAGGACATTCCAACATTACAGTGAGCAGTCAATGAGCAGTTACACTAGGACAGCGGAGTCTTATACGCTGGGAACTTTATACTAGACTGCTAATCGGAGAAACCTGAAAGTTTTGCCAGTCCACAAAAGGTTAAAACAAATGGTTTTTCATTAACGATAAACAGCTGATAATAATGTTAATCTTGGTGCCAACAGAAGGGTTTAACTTTTCCAAAATGAAAAATTTAAATGATTACACAGTAGAAAGTAGTAGTTACAAATTTTTCCTTCTATGCCAGTTTAGGGTTTTCACTTACCCCTCCCAGATCCTTAATGTCCTTTTGCAGTTTTTCAGATATGGTGACAGAAGGTAAGTCAAGGTAAAATACTTTTCCCCAAAGTGGCTTATATTTGGATTTTTCTGGCCTGTTATCAGTTTTCAGAGATTTCAAAGATGGTCTGTTTTTTTCATTTTTGACTTGGATTCCACCTGCTATTAAAGATGTTTAGAATCAGATGTTTTACACAGACACTTGTACTGTTTTTAAAACATTTCATTATACAATATTACAAAATAAAAATCCTTACAATCCTACCAGTTTATTAGCACTGAAATGTATTTCTTTGTAGCACTACTTAGGATAGAGGCAAAATGCTCTATATATTTTCACAGACCGCATATTGTAAAATAATAGTTGACTCAGCAAGAAATATTCTTGTATTTATTCCTGAGGCACGGGACTATATAAAACTCCTTTGAAAGATTTTCTTCTTTAGGATGTAAACTCCATGGGGGTATTTAATACTCAACTACTTATTGAGCATCTGCCATTCTGCTGAACATTCAAAACTGGTGTTTAAACTTCATTTAGCGATGAAAGAATCCTGTTACCCAGAATAACCTAGTCAAGGGTTTCAGACTGCTCAAGTTTTAGTTTCATATAAAGTTTGTCTGCATGTTAACAACTAAATGGTCCATTTCACATACAATTTGTCTATGTATTAGGAATTTAACGGTCCATTACGAAGAACTAAACCTTTCATTTCATTATTTTCATTAAAAACAGATCTGAGATCCGAGCAACTGCTTTAAAAATTAATTTTTCAAACGCAACCTGTTCTTAAATTGGTATTTACTACACATATACAAATACTTGTACAAAAAACTTAGGTGGTGGAATGTTTCACCAAATAAAGTGATTGAAAATGGAAATGTGCTTTTGTTTCCCTGTTTGTAATGTTGAAACCAGCAATGGGATGTTTGAAATACAAATACTTTCCCCCAACTTATGAGGAAGGGAAAATAAACTTTCAAGGGTTAAGACCAAAAATCCACCCACAATCACTCAATCTAATACTGAAGCGAAAAGCGACGAGCGTGTCTGACTTTAAACTGAGGATGCTGTCCGTCGCCTCCAAGGGCCCGGGCGAAGGCGCAGCATCTGCGGAAGCCCGGCAGAAGAGAGCACGGCAGCCCCAGCGAGGTCCCGGATCTGCACATTGTTTGCTAGTTTTCAACCGAAGGCACGACCGGGAATGAATCTGGGACCGCCGCTGTAAAGGGCAGAGCGCTCGAGGGGCCGGGCCGGAATCCGTTCCTTCTTAGACAAAACACTGAAGGAGCCCCTTCCTTCAGACCCCAGAGGAGGGCGGTCAGAAAAAAAAAAGCGGAGGAACCGGCGGGAGAAGTCTGAAGAATCAATGGTGGAACCACGAGGGGAGGAAAGGATTAAAGGGACTACAGGCGGAGGAGGGGCTTCTTACCCTGGAAATGCCCTTTACTGTGGATCCTCATGGCTCCGGAGTTCATGGCAGTCGCCCGGTACCTACATGCTGGGTCCGGAGAAAGTGTCGCGCTGGGCGGCCACGAAAGCACGGCTTCCCCAGGCCTGTTGACAGGACGGCCGCCTCTCTCCTTCCGCCGGCTACGGCCTCCACGCAGCAGAGGTACCGCGTCTGCGGGTCGGGTTTCCGGGGCCGGATCCGGCTCCAAAACGCGGAGGAGGAAGGCGCAAAGCACAAACGAGTGGGTTGCGGCGGTTGAAGATTTGAAAACGCGTCACGCGGCCGCGGCGCCGATACGCGCGCCCCGCCCCGT
>NW_012105365.1:3836500-3857900 GCF_000951045.1 Mandrillus leucophaeus
CCCTGGGTCGCACAGCCAGCGGGGTTTTCCCGCGGTCACTGCCGACCCCGCCGGCTGAGGACAGGCCGCAGAGCGACTTGCGGGAGAGAGAGCGGTCCCGGGGGACGTCGGAGGGAGGGTCCGGCCAGGCGGCCCCCGGTCGTGACGGCAGCGACACCCCAGAACGCGTCCAGGTCACTTTGTGTCCTTGGGTAGTTGGCTATTTGCGCTGCCCTGTTGACTTTTATTGTATACAGAACTGTTTTCGTTTAGTTGTGTGTAACTTTATTTCAACAATGAAGGAGTGGAAAGTAACATCTCATTTTTTTTTCTGTAAAACAGATTAAAGATCAAATTAAAATGTTGTGAATATATTTTAATTTTATAAGTTGGAACATGCCTCGCCAAAAAAAAATCTGTTTCTTCGGGAGGAAGAGGATGTTTTGAACTATTTTGCGTTCCTCTACTCCAGGCCTGTAATGGTTGTTTTTTTTTTTACCTGGTAGCTCAAGGAAGTCAGAGTGTCAACGTTACAGTTTTGCAGGTAGGTACCTCAAAGAATAGACAAGGGTGGGTTGTGACAATATTAGCTGGAGAACGCAGAGAACACGTTTGCTAAGGGAAATGAGAGTTTGGTTTTAGACAGGTTTATGTTGAAGGCCCTGGGGCAACAATCATGGAACTATGCTTATTAGACAGTTGAAGGTGTTTATGACTCGAGAGAAATGTCTAGGAAAAGTGGACATGGAAAGAGGAAATAGAGTGATTTGATATCTCTCCAATAAAATATTTCTACCTCAAGGTCTGTTGATTTTAATCATGGGGCAGTTCATTAAAGGTTAACAGATCTTGAGTGGTGGAAGGAAGTGTGGTTTAAGTAAACATATTCAATATTGTAATTTCTATGGGAACTTATTTTCAAAATATAAGCTACAGAGAGCACAAAATGTTTATATTAACAGAAAGATTTAAAAAGTTGGGAAGCACTAATATATAATGTAGTTAAAGCTTTGGGAGGAAATGAAATTGCCAAGGAGAGCATGTGAAATGAGATAACTGATTAAAAGCGTGGTTGATGAAATAGTGAAAGAGATGGAGGAAATGCCACAGAATTGGAAAGAGACTGCAAACATTAGAATCATATGGGCTTCACTACTTGGCCTCTGGGTAATTTTGAGCCCCAATTTTAATCTGTTAAAAGGGGGTAATACTTCTCAGGGATGTTGTGAAGGTTAAATGAACATTTTTGAATGCTTAGTACAGTACCTGGCACAGAGGAGAGCTCCTTAAGAGCTCTGTAATTATATCCTAGTGAGCGCTGCACCAGTTCCTTCATCCCCAGGACAGGTAAGATTAATACTTGAAAAATAAGTATTTGATTTTGGCGTTTCAGGTATCATTGATTTCCTTAAGGGTAATTTGAGTGGGTGGCGGAGATGAGTACAGTACTAGATAAAAATGATCAGCTTGAAGTTCAGACAGGTTGAGTGTACTCTTTCAAAAAAAAAAATTGTTATTTTAGGAAAGTATAATGGAGGGAAGACTTGATCTTTGGAAGGTTTAGAGGATGTGGGAAAGATTTAAGCATGCTTCTGTTGAGGAACATTTTTTCAAAAAAGGAAGTCCATTTTATGTTCTTGTGAAAGATGAGTTGTGTGTCTTATTTACTGTGAAGAGGAAGGACAGTAACATAGTTGCACCCTATACTGTTAGACTCACCCTTGACTGCACTGAAGGTGGTAATTCGGAGCAATAAATAAACAGGAAGTCTGCTTTACTCGATAGTTAGTAATTTTCTAATCTATTATCCGAGGTTAGTTTGTAAAAATATTACTGGAACCTAAATCTTTTAGCAGCCACAGAAAGGACGTGGCTATAGTCAGTAAGGATAGAAACCTCCTTTTTATTGTCCAGTGGTCAGGTCTGTTGGTAAGAGGATGGGGTTTGTCTTAAAGTAGATCTTGAAAATATGCTGGAAAACATTCCTTCAGAGGAAGGGTAGACATTCAAGAAGTGAATGGGGGCGGGGTTATTTATGGTCAGAAACTATGTTCAAGAGTTATATTAGGCAAAATTGGAGAACATTGAGCAGAATCATGATCTAATTAAATGAATATGTGGCTGCGAATCAAGAGAAATGAATTTTATTAATTACCTGCCCTATCCCTAACTAGTTTTATGACCTTGAGCAAATGTTAACCTTTCTGGCAGGGCATAGTGGCTCAAGCCTGTAATCCCAGCACTTTGGGAGGCCGAGGTGGCGGATCACAAGGTCAGGAGATGGAGACCAGCCTGGCTAACATGGTGAAACCCCAGCTCTACTAACAATACAAAAATTAGCTGGGCATGGTGGTGTGCGCCTATAACCCCAGCTACTCAGGAGGCTGAGGCAGGAAAATCACTTGAACCCAGAAGGTGGAGGTTGCAGTGAGCTGAGATCGCGCCATTGCACTGCAGCCTGGGCGACAGAGCGAAACTCCATCTCAAAAAGAAAAAGAAAGTTAACCTTTCTATGCTAGAATTTCCTTATCTATAAATGAAGATAATACTGTTTAGTCTACTCCACAACTTTCTGTGATTATCAGAGATCTAAATCTGATCTTTCAGATTACCTCACACATATCCAAATATAAATTTTTTATTCTAGAATCTAGACAAATTAATTTTATAATACTTACCACTTTTTTTTCTTTATTTTGCCTAAGCCTCTTCACCTGGCTTAGCAAGAATTTTTTCCTGTCCATAGCAAACCTAGTTTAGATTCAACCTTTATCTCCTGCTCATTTGGGTCTTGAATAATAATCACTCCTGTTTGATTCATTTGCCAACTATTAATATGTTGTTTTCTGAAATGTGTTCTGGTCTATTTTTATTATTTAATTTGCACATTTCATAGTCTCACTATCCTGGTGAATTGAAGGGCTTAAGGTTATATATAAGGTTAAATTCTTAGTTTTGCAGGCTAAGTGTATGCAAGGATAGGATTGGTTAGTGACTGTGGCACTGAAGTTAATGTCTCAGGTGAATGTGGGCTGGGAAACCAGGGTAAATTCAGCATTATCAGGCCTGTGAACACATCCTAAGTGAAGGATCAAAAATGGAGAGGCTGGGCTAGGTGGCTCACGCCTGTAATACCAGCACTTTTGGGGGCCACGGTGGGAGGATCACTTGAGTCCAGGAGTTTGAGACCAGCCTGGGCAACATAGGGAGACCCTGTCTCTACAGAAAATGAAAAAATTAACCCCGTTAGACTAGTGCACACCAGTGGTCCCAGCTACTCGGGAGGCTGAGGTGGGAGGATCACTTGAGCCCAGGGATCTAGGCTTCAGTGAGCTATGATTGGCCTCTGTAGTCCAGAGTGAAACCTTGTCTCCAAAAAAAAAAAAAACAAAAAAAACAAAAGGCAAGACAGGAGGATTCAGAATTTGGGAATATATGGTAATGGATGCCTCAAAGCAACATAATTCAGAGGCTACTTGGCACCTCCATCAGCTGTTACAGATAATGAACCAGTTCAGAGGTTATATCTTACATACTGAACTAAATTGTAAATTCCTTTAGGGTGGTATGAGACACATACTTGGCCATGACTATAAAATAATCTGTCTGCCTGCCTCATTTCCTGCTTTCCTCCTGTTTTGATTGAGCACTAACAATGTGCTATGGCCAGTGAAGCTTGTTTACTGTTATACTCGTAGAAGTCTTATCGTATAAAATTTCAAACATTTATAATCCACATACAGTAAAGTACAGCCATGTTAAACATTATGTATCTAAATATGAATTTATGTATTCTAATAAATATGTATATCCATGTAGTTACCACTAAAATGAAAATACAAAACATTTTGTCATCTCTGAAGGATGCCTCATTCTTTCCAGTCTCCCTCCTCCCACCAGAAGTAACCAGTCTTCTGATTTTTATTATCATAGAATGGTTTTCTCCGTATTTCAGCATAATATAAATGCAATCATGTAATTTGTATATTTTGGGTTGTAATTATTTTTCATAATGTAATCTTTTTGTGATTCATTTATGCTTTACATGTATCAGTAGTTCATTCTTTTTTATTGCTGAGTAGTAGTTCATTGTGCGAATATACCACAGTTTATCCATTCATCTGTTAATGGACACTTGGCTTGTTTCTATTTTTCTGGCTGTTATGGATGATGCTGCTATGAACATTCGTACACAAGGTTTTTTTGGGCATGTATTTTTACTTCTTTTAGAATTGCTGAATCATAAGGTAACGTAATATTTAACAGTATGAGAAACTATTGACGTTTTTGATTCTCCTTCCAGTAATGTATGAAGCACAGTGTTATTATCACTGGGGATGAACTGGGATCTCATACAGTTTCAGTTTTAAAAATTCAGGTAAAATTCATATAACATAAAATTTGCCATTGTAACCATTTTGAAGTGTAGAATTCAGTGGCTTCCAGTATATTAACAATGTTGTACAACCATCACCACTATCTAATTCCAGAACATTTTCAACATAGGAAAAAGAAACCTCTTACCCATCAAGCACTCATTCTCATTCTTCCTGTCTCCTCAACCCCTGGCAATCACTCTTTTGCTTTCTGTCCCTATGGATTTGCCTATTCTGGACATTTCATAGAAATAGAATATGTGGGGCTTTTTGTGTCTGGCTTTTATTGAACATGTTTTCAAGGCTTATCTATTTTGTAGCATATATCAGGTCTTCATTCACTTTTTAGAGATGAATAAAATTCTCTTGTAGGGATATACCACGTTTTGTTTATCCTTTCATCAGTTGATGAACATTTGGTTTCTTTTTATTTTTAGCTATTATGAATAATAATCTCTGAACATTTGTGTACAAGCAAATGTTTGTTAGACTATTATGTTTTCAGTTCTCTGGGGTATATACCTAGAATTATTACTGAGAATTTCCGGGTTATATTATAATTCTGTGTTTAACATTTTGAGGAACTGCCAAACTATTTTCCATGTGGCTGCAGCGTTTTACATTCTCATTAGCAGTGTAAAAGAGTTCCCATTTCTCCACATCCTTGTCAACACATGTGATATTCTGTACTTTTAATTATAGCCTTCCTAGTGGGTGTGCAGTGGCATCTATTTCTGGTTTTGATTTTCATATTCCCAATAAGTGATGATGTTGAATACCTTTTTATGTGCTTATTGGCCATCAGTATACCTTCTCTAAGTATTAGGTCCCTTGCCCCTTTTTTTGAAGGTTTTTTGTTGTTGTTGTTCTTGTTTAATTTTAAGTTCTTTATATATTTTGAATACTAGACCCTTATCAGATATATGATTTGCAAAAAATTTTGTTCTTTTCCATACCTGGTCTTTCAATTTTTTGGTAGTGTCCTTTGATACACAATTTTTTTTTAAATAAAATCTAATTTTATTTTTCTTTCGTTGCCTGTGCTTTTAGTATCATATCTAGGGCGCTATTGCCAGATTCAGGGTCATACAGATTTATTCTTATGAGAATTCTGTACTTTGCCTACATTTATGTCCTTGACCCACTTTGAGATAATTTTCTGTATATTATGTGAGTAGAGAGTCCACCTTCATTTTTCTGCATGTGGATATCACAGTTTTCCCAACATTATCTGTTGAAAAGACTATTATTTTTATCATGCAAAGGTTTTTAAAACGTTGTTAAAAATCAGTTGCTTCTAGATGTATAGGCTTGTTTTTGGGCTTTCAGTTCTATTCCATTGATCTATATGTCTCTCCTTATGTCAGTACTACACAATTTTAATTACTGTAGATTTTTAGTAAATTTTGAAATTGGGAAGTATTAGTACTACAAATTTGTTCTTTTTCAAGATTGGCTATTCAGGGTCTCTTAATATTCCATATGAGTTCTAGGGTCAGCTTATCAATTTCCACAAAAAAAGTAGTTGGAAATTTGGTCACAGTTTCATTGAATTTGTAGAGTATTATCATCTACACAATATGTTTTCCAATTCATGAACACAAGGTGTCTTTCCATTTATTTAAGTCTTCTTTAATTTGAACAGTGTTTTGTGGTTTTCATTATACAGAACTTACACCCCCTTGATTACATTTATTATTTCATTCTTTTTGATGCTATTGTAAAGGAAACTATTTTGTTAATTTCATTTTCAAATTGTTTATTGCTATTGTATAGAAATACAATTGATTATTATATATTGATCTTGTATTCTGCAACTTTGCTGTATTTATTAGCTTTAATAGATTTTTGGTGGATTCTTTAGGATATTATAGATATAAAGTCAAATCATCTATTAGAGATACTTTTACTTCTTTCTTTCAAATCTAGATGCCTTTTGTTTCTTTTTATTGCCTGATGGCCTCAGCTAGAACTTCTGTTATAACGTGTTATCAAAGTGATAAGAGAATGGACATACTTTTTATTTTCCTGATCTTCAGGGAAAAGCTTTCAGTCTTTCTTTTGTTAAATATGATGTTATTTTTGAGTTTTTTTCATAGATGTCCTTTATCAGGTTGATGAACTTCCCTTCTTTTCCTACTTTGTCACATATTTGTGTTATGAAAGGGTGCTGGATTTTGTCAGATTTTTCTCTACATCAATTGAGTTGATGATATGTTTTTTTTTTCCTTCATTTAATTAACATGGTGTATTTTGTTGATTGATTTTAATGTGTTGAACCATCCTTGTATTCCCGGGGGTAAATCTGACTTGGTCATGGTATATACTTGCTTTATACGTGGTTGTATTTGGTTTACTGGTATTTTCTTGAGAATGTTTGCACCTTTCATACAGAGGGGCTAGTGGTCGCTAGTTTTCTTGTGAGGTCTTTGGCATTGACATCAGAGTAATGTTGTACTGGCTTCATAAAATGAATTAGGAAGTGTTCCCTTCTTTATTTATTGGAAGAGTTTGAGAAGGCTTGGTGTAAATTCTTTCTTAAATATTGATAGAATTTATCTGTGACACCATCTGGTCCTGGACCTTTCTCTCTTGGGGAGATTTTGATTTTTGATAGAAGAGGTTTCTTATAAGTGTATTTAGAAGTAAGCAGACTATTGACTCAAGAACAAATAGACTATACTGGTAGTATTGTCTCCACTTTCATTCCTGATTTTAGTAATTTGAGTTGTGTTTTTTTCCCCCTTGGCCAGTATACCTAAAAGATTATAGATTTTGTTGATCCTTTAAACCACTTTTGGTTTTATTAATTTTCTCTGTAGTTTTTATATTCTATTTTTTATCCTCATTTTTATTTACAGTATTTTTTCCTTTTTCATCCTCATTTTGATTTATAGTATTTTTTCCTTTTCATCTTCATTTTGATATATAGTATTTTTTCCCTCTTACATGCCTTGGATTTAGTTTGTTCTTTTGATAGTTTTATAGGGAGAAGTTTAGTTTATTGATTTGAGAGATCTTTCTTATTTGTTAATGTAGATTTTTATAACTATAAATTTCCCTCTGAGCACTGCTTTGCTGTGTCCATTAAGTTTGGGTGTGTTGTGTTTTCATTTTCTTTCATCTGAAGACATTTTCAAGTTTCCATTGTAATTATCTTCTTTGACTCCTTGGTTATTTTAGTATATTATTCAGTTCCACGTATTCAAGAATTTTCCACATTTTCTCATTATTGATTTTACGGTTTCTCTTATTTTGGTCAAAAAATGATACTTCGTATTATTTTAGTTTTATTAAGTAAGAATTGTTTTGTGGCCTAACATATGATCTAAAAGAATGTTCCATGTTCACTTCAGAAGAATGTGTATTTTGGTGTTATTTGAGGGGGGGTGTTCAATATATGTCTGTTCGGTCCAACTGCTTTATAGTGTTGTTCAAGTCTTTCTGATTCCTTGTTTATATTTTTTCTGGTTCTATTCATTATTGAAAGTGAGATGATGAAGTTTCCAACTATTGTTGAACTATCTGTCTCTAGTTCTATCACTTTTACTTTTTATATTTGGGGCTCTATTTTTAGGTGTATATATGTTTATAATTTTTATATTTTCTTCATGGATTGACAACTTGTATCGTTACATAACATCTTTCTTTGCTCTTGTAACAATTTTTGTCTTAAAGTCTATTTTGTCTAATACTAGTACTACCACTCCAGCTCTCTTACAATTACCGTTTACATAGGATGTCTTTTTCCACTTTCACATTCAGCCTATGTGTGTCTTTGGGTCTAAAGTCTCTTTTAGACAGCATATAGTTGGGTACTTTTAAAATTCATTATTCTAGTCTCTACCTCTTAATTGGAGAGTTTATTTTATTTAATGAAATTACTCACGAGAGCGTATTTTGCCATTTTGCTGTTTTTTATATGTCATATCATTTTATTCCTCCATTCCTTCATTAACACCTTCTTTTGTGATAGATGTGTTCTGGTGTACCATTTTGATTCCCTTATAATTTCTTTTAAATATATATTTTAGGTATTTTCTTAATGGTAGTCTTAGAATTGCAATTAACATCAAATATATAACAGTTTAGTTCAGAATAATACCAGCTTCGTTTGAATAGTATACACAACTTTTGCTCCTGTATACCTCCATCTCCCCATCCACTTTATGTTGTGATAAATTACATATTTTTGTTATAAATAACATATAAATAGATATAAATGACATAAATCAATTTAGATTTATAATTACCATTTTATGTAATTGTGTTTTAAATCATATAGGAAAAAAGTGGTGTTGCTAACCAAAAATACATTAACAATTCAGTTACTAACTAAAAATACAGATTTTTACATTTACTTACATTGTTATCTTTATTGTTTCTTTCTTTTACATTCAACTTATTTGTATCTTTAAATATAAGAGTCATGCTGGGTGTGGTGGCTCACTCCTATAATCCCAGCTTCTCAGGAAGCTGAGGCAGGATAATCTCTTGAGGCCAAAAGTTTGAGACCAGCCTAGGCAACACAGTGAGACCTATTTGTAAAAAATTTAAAATAACAGTAGCTGAGCATGGTGGTGTGTAATTCCAGTTACTTGGGAGACTGAGGCAGGAGGATCGCTTGAGCTCAGGAGTTTGAGGCAGCAGTGGGCTATAATCATGCCACTGTACTCCATCTTGGGTGTACAGAGCAAGGCTCTGTCTCATATTTTCTTTTTTTAAATCTCTGGTAGCCAAGATATAGTTTGATTATTATTTTTAAATTGATTTTGCCAAGATATAGTTTGATTATTATTTTTAAATTGATTTTGCCAATCTCTGCCTTTTAGTTGTATATTTACATTTATTGAGGTGAGATTTACATCTGCCATTTTATTACTTGTTTTCTGTATTTCATTTACATACAGGTGCTCCTCAATTTATGATGGGGTTACATCCCAGCAAACCCATCATAAATTGAAAATGTCATAAGTCAAAAATCCACTTAATACACCTAATCTACCAGGCATCGTAGTTTATCCTAGTCTACCTTAAACATGCTCAGAACACTTACAGTAGCCTACAGTTAGGCAAAATGGTGTAATATAAAGCCTGTTTTATAAAAGACTGTTGAATATCATGTAATTTATTGAATACTGTACTGAAAGTGAAAAACAGAAATGGGATGGTTGTATGGATACTCGAAGTATGATTTCTACTGAATGCATATTGCTTTTGCACCATCATAAAGTTGAAAAATAGTAAGTGGCACCATTGTAAGTTGGGTACTGTGTATATTGTGCTTGTTTCACTCACTCTTTATTGCCTCCTTTTATTTTAAATAGATATTGTATATTTTAATTTCATTGTTACTTCTAATATATTTTAAAATTTTATGGTTGCTTGCGGGGTTTCAGTTAACATCTTAGTTTATAAAATCTAGTTCAGATTAATGCCAACATAATTTCAATAGTTAATAAAAATTTTTCTTGTATAGCTCCATCCCCTTTCCCCATCTTTGTGCTATTGTCATACATTATATTTTTATATATTGTATGCTCATAACAAATATTGTTTATTGCTTTATGCAGTTGCCTTTTATATCAGGAGCAAAAAGGACTTACAAACAAAAAAATATACTTACATGCCTTTTATCACTACCTAACTTGTTACTTTTGCTAGTGTGCTCTGTTTCTTCCTGTGAATCCCTGTTACTGTCTAGTGATTTTCATTTTAGCTTGAAGGATTTCTCCTAGTGTTTGTTGTAGGGCAAGTCTGCCAGTGACAAATTCTCTGATTTTCTTTATCTAGAAATGTGTTAGTTTGGGTTTTTTCTTTTAATTCTGAAGGATAATTTTGCTAAATATAGAATTCTTGTTCGACAGTCTTTTTCTTTTATTACTTTGCATGTTATCCACTGCCTTGTGGCCTCCATGATTTTACATGTGAAATCAGCTGTTAATCTTATCAAGTATCCCTTTAATATGATGAATTGCTTCTTTCTTGCTGCTTTCAGGATTCTCTGTCTGTTTGGCTTTTGTCAATTTGATTTAAATGTGTCTTGTGAAAACTATCTCTGAATTTCTCCTACTAGAGATTTGCTGAGCCTCTTGGATGTATAGATTAATTTCTTTCATCAAATTTGGGAAGTTTTTGGCCATTATTCTTTCTGCCCTTTTCACTTTTTTCTTTCTGGTACTTTCATTAGGTGTATGTTGGTTTGCTTGATAATGTCCCACAAGTCTCTTAGATTCCGTTTTTCTCTTTCTGTTCCTCAGATTGGATAATCTCAATAGACCTGTCTTCAAGTTTGTTGATTCTTCTGCCTGCTCAAGTCTGCTGTTGGATCCTCTAATGAATTTTTCATTTCAGTTATTGTAATTTTCAGTTTTGGAATTTCTCTTCGGTCACTTTTTTGTAATTTCTGTTTCTTTATTAATAGTCTCTCCTATGTGAGACATTGTTCTTATGATTTCCTTTATTTCTGTTACATGATTTCCTTTCCTCTCTGAGTGTATTTAAAATCATTGTTTTATAGCCTCAGTCTTATAAATCCAGTTTCTGGGTTTCCTCAGAGAGAATTTCTGTTACGTTATATTTTACCTTTGTATGGGCCACATTTCTTTGCATGCCTCATAATTTTTTACTGACGACTGGACGTTTTAAATATAATATAGCAACTCTGGAAACCAGATTCTTTGTCTCTCCAGGATTTGTTGTGTGTGTTGCTTACTGTGATTGCTGTTGTTTGTTTAGTGACTTTTCATAACTAATTTTGTCAAGTCCATATACATTGTCATTTGTGACTAGTGAAGTTTCTATTTCATTAGCTTACTGGTCAGCTAGTGATTTGATGAAAATTTGCTTAAATGGCTGGAATCCCCGCTAAAACAAACAAAAAACTCTCCCAGTCTTAAGTGGTGGGCTGTGTGTATGTGTGTTGGGGGTGGAAGTATTTTCAACATTCAGATGGGCTATTTACATCTCTTCCTTAACCTTTACTTTCTGTTTGTGCAGAGCCTGGAGGCCAACCAGGGGTTAGAGCTGAATGCCTTCTTGGGTATTCTCGGTGCATGTGCTCCTTTCTAAGCATGGATGTAGCCTTCTAGAGACCTAGACATTTGTGGGAGCTTATTTCACAAAACATCTTCGTTGCCCAGGTTTTCCTCCCGAGCTCTTCTATGTGTCTTTTGTTTTTGCCAATTTTTATCCCTTGTTCCAGGTGGCCACAACTGATACATTTGCCTTTTTAAGTGTTTTTGACAAACATCCCTTGGGTAGTTGCCTTTATAGCCTTGTGGAGTTCTGAGTTTAGTGAAATAAAGGCACAAGTCCCTTTCGCTGGTCCTTAGGCAACCACCAGAGAAGTAAAAATAGACAACAACAATTCTTTCAGAACAATCTTCACTTTGCTCCTCTGGCACCAGGAATCACCTTGAGAATTCAGGCTGCTCATTAAAAGTAATGCCATTAAAAGTAATGGTAAAAACCACAGTTTACGTTGTCTTCTTTTAATGCTACTTTTTTTTTTTTTTTTTTGACAGAGTCTCACTCTCTTGTCCAGGCTGGAGTGCATTGGCACAGTCAGCCTTGAACTCCTGGGCTCAAGCAATCCTCCCACCTCAGCCTTCTGAGTACCTGGGACTATAGGCATGCATCACCATGCCTGACTAATTTTTAAAAACTTTTGGCAGAGACAGGGTGTCCCTATGTTGCCCAGGCTGTAATGTTATCTTTTTTTTATTTTTTTGAGATGGAGTCTCCTGGGTGACGGAGTCACTGTCACCCAGGCTGGAGTGCAGTGGTGCAGTCTCGACTTCCTGCAACCTCTGCCTCCCGGATTCAAGCGATTCTCCTGCCTCAGCCTCCTGAGTAGCTGTGATTACAGGTGTGTGCCACCACACCTGGCTAATTTTTGTATTTTCAGTAGAGACGGGATTTCACCATGTTGGTCAGGCTGGTCTTGAACTCCTGACCTCATGATCGCCTGCGTGGGCCTCCCAAACTGCTGAGATTACAGGCGTGAGCCACCATGCCTGGCCTGTAATGCTATCTTTTTAAAGGTGATATACATATAATCAGTCTTGCCCCATTAGTACATATACCTGTGAGTTTTGACAAACATAGTGTCATCATCAGAATTAAGATTCACAACAGTTCTGTCACTTCTCCACAGCTGTTAGTCTTTTCCTCTTCTTCTCCACTTCCAATCCCTTGGCAGTCCAGTCTGTTTTATTATTTTGCCTTTGCAATAATGCCAGTTAAATGAAATAATCCCTTTTGAATCAGGTTTCTTTTACATAGGATAATTTATTTGAGATTCATCCCTGTTGTTGGATGTATCAGTACTTTCTTCCTTTTTATTACTGAGTAGTGTTCCATTTTATGCATATGAAAATTTGTTTACACATTTCCCAGTTGAGAGATGTTAGAGTGGATTCTAGTTTGGGGAAATTTATGAAGAAAGATCTTACAACTATTTGTGTACAAGTTTTTATATAAATGTAAATGTCTCATTTTCCTTGTGTAAATACATTGGATTGAGGGTGTTATATGATAAGTCTATTTAAACACTTTTCTTTCACTTTATTCTCTTAATGTTAACATTTTGCATACTATAGTACATCAAAATAGGAAATTAACATTGGTACAAGACTTTTTCCTAAGCCACACTACCAATTTTATTCATATTTTATGAGTTTTTCCCACTGTTGTCATTTTTCTATTCTAGGATCTACTTCAGGATCCCACATTGTACTTCGTTTCTTGCCTCTTCTGCCTTTAATTTGTGATGGTTCCTCAGTCTTTGTGTACCATGCCCTTGAAGAATACTAGTCAGTTATTTTGTAGTATGTCATTTAATTTGGTTTTGTCCGATGTATCTTCATGATTAGATGGAGAGTATGCATTTTTGGCAAGAATATCACAAAAAATCTCCTTAATACGTTGTGACAGGGTGTACATGATATTTACATTTCTTATTATTGATGATATTAACCATGATATTAACCTTAACCACTTGGTTAAGGATGTCTGGTGTCTGCAGAGTTTTTCTATTGTTAAAGTACTATCTTTATATTTGGAATTAATAAGTATCTTAGGTAAGATACTTTGAGACTATGCAAATATTCTGTTTCTCCTCAATAATTTTAGCATCTATTAGTGGATTCTTATTACTGTGTTATTACAGTGCTTATTACCCTGATGTTCTAATGGTGATTTTTTTACTTTCCTCATTCCTTATTAACGAAGAATTCATTAATATGAATGCTTTTGTAAGAAAGAACTATCACTCGTCTCCATCTCTATTCAATTGTTTATATCGATATCTACTGATGGATGTTTATTTTATACCATTAGTTATAATCCAGAACAATTATTTTGTGTTTTGTTGCTCAAATTGTTCTAACTTTGGCCTTTGGGAACTCTTTCAGTTTGGCTTCTTTGCCATTCAATGTGTCTTCTTACCACTGCATTCTCATCCTTTTAAATCATTTTCTTATTTTTTTAGCACTATGGTGGTTTCATTTTGTATTTTCCCTGCCCTAGGCCTAGGAACAACCACTTCTCCAAGCATCCCTGGTTCTTTTTTATTGGAGAATTAAAGATTATGAGCTGGATAATAGGTACATTTGTTACTATTGAGTTATTGCTACTGGAGTATCATTGGTTCTATACTTCTTCAGCAGGCACAGCTTAGAAATATATGTATACTAACTCATGCATTTATATACATTTGTAATTATTTCTGTTTTTGTCTATTTGTATATATGCATTTTAAAGCTGTGAGTTGGTTATGATAGCTTTGATTCAAATCCAACATCATAGGACAGGGTGTCTTCTAGCTTTCTTGTTTTCTTTATTTGTACCTTCATTCTGTGACAGTGAGAAACCTGGCTGTTATTATTTACTATACATTTACTTATTTGATCAGCCGTATACACATATAAGAAACTGGCAAAATGTTTTCCAAAATAGTTACAATATTTTACATTTCTACTAACAATTTTTGAGAGTTGTCTAGGTGCTTTGCATCTTTGCTAACACTTGTATCATCAACATTTTTTAATGCCATTCTAGTAATTATGTAGTGGTATCTTTTTACGGTTTAGTTTGATTTCCATGATGACAAATGATGTGGAGCATCATTTCATATTCTTGCTTGGTATATCTTTGCCTATTTTAAAAAATGGATTATTTGGCCAGGTGTGGTGGCTCGTGTCTGTAATCCCAGCATTTTGGGAGGTCAAGGCAGATGGATCACTGGAGGTCAGGAGTTCGGATCAGCCTGGCCAACATGGCAAAACCTCGTCTCTCCTACAAATACAAAAATTAGCCAGGTGTGATGGTGGGTGCCTGTAATCCCAGCTACTCAGGAAGCTAAGGCAGGATAATCACTTGAACCCAGGAAGTGGAGGTTCCTGTGAGCCGAGATTGCAGCACCATACTCCAACCTGGGTGGCAGAGCAAGACTCTCTCTCTCTCTCTCTCTCTCTCTCTCACACACACACACACACACACACACACACACACACACAAAAAATGGGGTTATTCATTTTCTTATTGAGTTTTGAGAGCTATTTATGTATTCTGGATGTAAATCCTTTATCAGATATGTGATATGTGAAATTTTTGTTCCAGTCTATGGCTTGTTTTTTGTTTGTTTTAAATTTTCTTACCAGTATCTTTCAAAGACTGAGAGTTCTTAAATTTGATGATACATAATTTATCCTCTTTTTCTTTTATGGATTATGCCTTTGATGTAATATCTAAGAAATTTTATTTAATCCAAGGTCTTAAACACCTATGTTAACTTGTTAAAGTTTTATACTTGTACTTAGAAGTTTTACAGTTAGGTCTACATCCATTTTGAGTTAGCTTTTGTATCAAGTATGAAGTTATAGATGGGGATTCTTTTTACATCTAATTATTCCAGTACAATTTATTGAAAAAGACTATTCCTTCTCTATGTAATGGCCTTTCTGCTATAGTCACAAATAATTTGATCGTATATATGTGGATATATTTTGTTTAACTCCCTGTTCCATTCTATTGGTCAGTATGCCTGTTCTTTCTTCATTACTACAGTATCTTAACTACTGTAGCTTTGAATTAAGTCAGGAAATCAGGTAGTTTGAGGCTTCCAACTTTGTTATTCTTTTTCAAAATCGTTTTGGTTATTCTGGTTTCTTTGTCTTTCTGTATAAATTTTAGAATCAACTTGTCCATTTCTATGAAGTGTTGTGCTAGGGTTTTATTCAGAATTGCTGTAAGTCTGTATATCTGTTGGGGCAGAACAGATGACCTTATAATTTTGAGTCTTGCGATCTATGAATATGGAATATTTCTCACTTAGGGCTTCTTTGATTTATTAGTGTCTTTTAATTCTCAGCATACAAAGCTTGTCCATATTGTATAGATTTATACCTAAGTATTTCACATTTTTGGAGTTGTCTGACACGTTTCAAATAACTTTGTTGCTAATATATAGGAATATGATTTTCTATATTAACTTATCTTGTGATCCTTCTAAACTAAGTTATTCTAAGTGGCATTTTAAATTTTGTAGATTCTTAGGGTTTTTCTATATTTTGTCTGTGACTAGACACTGCATTCTTTCCAATTTGTATGCATTTAATTTATTATTTTTTTATTTGAGACAGAGTCTAGCTCTGTCACCCAGGCTGGAGTTCAGTGATGTGATCTGGTCTCATTGCAACCTCCACCTCCTGGGTTCAAGTGGTTTTCCTGCCTCAGGCTGCTGAGGTAGCTGAGATTACAGTAGCTGAGATTACCCAGCTGATTTTTATGTTTTTAGTAGAGACAGCGTTTCATTGTGTTGGCCAGGCTGCTCTTGAACTCCTGACCTCGTCCTCCCAAAGTGCTAGGATTACAAGCGTGAGCCACTGCGCCCAGCCGCTCTTTATCTTGCTTTGTTGTACTGGCTAAATTCTTCAGTACTTTGTTGAATAGAAATGATGAGAGTAGTAAATGGTTCTTATCAAACTGAGCAATCTCTCTTTCATTGAAGGGATTGAAAGGCTTGCGGAAGCCTTTCAGTCATGGTGGATGTGGGATGTTGTCAAAGGTTTTCTTCTTCCTTTGTTATCTGACTGGACGTTTATTATTATTATTTGCCTCAAGGGACCAGCTTTTTTTTTTTCCTATTGTTTTTGAGCTTTCAATTTTACTGATTTCTGTTTTATTTTCATTTCTTTCTTCTTCTTTTGGTTCTAATTTGCTCTTTTTTTAGTTTCTTTGGGAAGATACTTAGATCATTAATTTTAGGCTTTCTCTAATACAAGCATATAATGCTGTAAATTTCGTTGTAAATGCTGCTTTAACTGCATCTCAAAACTTTAGGTAATTCTTGCCATTTTCGACTTCCATGTAAGTTTTGGAAAATAGTTTGTCAAACTCACAAATGTAAGAAGATTTGGAATTTTGGTCACGATTCCTGTGAATCTATAAATTTGGAAGAATTTATATCTTTATAGCGTTTATTCTTCCAGTGTATGAAATGGTATATTTCTTCATTTATTAAGATCTTTAATAAATTAGTGAAAGGTACACAACTACAGAACCAATGGATGTTAAAATGATAGCAAAGCAATATTACGAACAACCCTATGCTGATAAATTCAACAACTTAAATGAAATGGACAAATTACTTGAAATATACCAACTGTCAAAGCTTACAGAAGAAGAGAAAGCCTGAATATTCTTATATCTACTAAAGAAAACTCCAGGCCCGGATCGCTTCGCTGGTGAATTCTCTTCACGTGTGCATTTTAAGAAAGGCAAAGATGGTACAAAAAATTACGGATCAGCATCCCTAATAAACATAGATGGTTAAATTCTTAGCAAAAATTTAACAAATGAAAACCAATTCTTTATAGAAAGGATAAAACATCATGAGTAAATGGAGGTTTATTCCAGGAATCAAGCAGTGTAAATCACCATGTAACCAGACTAAAAAGGAAAAACCGTGCGTTCATCTCAATAGATACTATCTGTTGCTGTATAACAAATTATTCTAAAATGTAGTTATCTTAAAATAACTAATCTTTATTATTTCACAGTTTTTGTGTGTTAGGAATCTGGATGCAGCTTAGTTAAGTAAGCTCAGGATCTCTCAGGACAGTACAATGAAGGTGTTGGCTGAGGTTGCATTTATCTCAAGGCTCCAACCAGGGAGGGATCTAATTTCAAGCTTACTAGTGGTTGTTGGCAAGATTCACTTTCCTTTGACTTGTTGGTCTGAAGGGCCTCAGTTCAATGCTATTATCTGGAGGCTGTTTTTGTTGCCCAGATGGGCCTCTACATAGGGCAGTTCACAGCATGACACCTTGTATCATTGAATCAGGGTATTTCCCTGACCTCTTCATGCATGGGAACTGGAGTGCATGAGCAACGGCAGGGGCAAACTTTACTCACTCACTGTTCCACCTCTCATGTGATGGGGAGGGCAGGTGAGTGGGTGCAGGAGCTGGGGTGAGTGCTTTTGGGAGCCAGCAAGAGCAAACTCTGTACCGCCCTGTGCCTGTGACCCCTGAAACCCCAGAGGAAATGATGCAGTGCCCTTTCAGCTTTGCCATCCATAGACAGCTTAAGTGTTAGCAGCTTAGGAGGGTCAGTGTGACGGCCTTTTACGCGCTCCTGTGGGGCACATGAGTTCTTGTCTGGCATTCAGGAGGAATGAGGTCACACGAATGACTTGAATATGGTAAATGCTGATGAAAGTGGCTCTCAGCAGGAAGGGGAGCTGAAAAGGGGTTGGAGTAGGAAGGTAATCTTGCCCTGAGATCCGGCTGTCCCCAACCAGAATCATCTTCAAAGCTACGCGTCAAGCCGTCACTCAAAAGTCAAACTGCTTCTCTCAGACATCCAGCTGTTGCTGCTTTTCCCTCTGCTGGCTGAGTCTGGGGTTTATATGGGCACAGGATGGGGGTGGGGCAGGCCATAGGTAGTTTTGGAAAAGGCAACATTCAAGTGGGAAAACAGGGATGTAAGTTTTCACTTTGGGCTGTAGTTCCAGTCTTGAGGGTAGGGTCCTCACTGGGGATCTGCCCTCTTCTGCCCAGAAGTTATCTGCCTCTTGTCCCTATCATCATCAGATAAAGCTAGTGAAGAAAGCAGAATCTGCTTTAGTGGACATCACAGTCTTTTCTAAGTTAATCTTGAAAGTGACATTTTATCACTTTTGTCCTTTACTTCAGAAGGCCAACAGAAAAAATAGGCAAATTGAGCTTTGTCTAAACTTAAAACTTTTGTATGTTGAAGAACACTATGAAGAATGTGAAAAGACAACTCACAAAATAAGCTATTTTGTGTGTTATGTATCTGGTAAGGATCTAGTATCCAAAAAATATAAAGAATTATAATTTAATTTTAAGAAAATGACCCAATTTAAAAATTACCAAAGGATCTAAATAGCTGTTTCTCCAAAGAAGATATATTAGATGGGAACTAAAGACATGAAAAGATGCATAACATAACAATTCCTTAGAAAAATGCAAAGTAATACCGCCATGAGATTTTACGATTTTACGATTCAAGGGAATAAAATGTTAAAACTGACCATACCAAGTGTTGTTAAGGATGTGAAGCAACTGGAACTTGCATATAGTGCTGGTGGGTGTGTAGAATGGTACAACTGCTTTGGAAAACATTTTCCGAATTTCTTTAAATGTTAAACATACATTTACCATTTTATCCAGTTACTCTACTTATGTATTTACTCAAGATTTAAACAGATAATCATAGTTGCTTTATTTGTAATAACCCCCAACTTGAAACAACCTAGATTTTCATCAACAGATAAATGGATAAATTGTAGTATATTTATATAATGGAATACTACTCAGCAGTGGAAAGGAACCAAGTATCAATGCATGTAATAAAATGAATGAGTTTCAGAATAATTAGTGAGTGAAAGAAACCAGAAAAAAAGGGGTACAAACTGGAATAGAATAAAGGGGAGAGATTTTTATTTATTTATTTGTTTATTTGAACAGGGTCTCCCTTTGTAACTTTGACACCCAGACTGGCGTGCAGTGGCGTGCAGTGGCATGATATTGGCTCACTGCAGCCTTGACCTCCTGGGCTCAAGTGATTCTTCCATCTCAGCCCCCCATGCAGCTGGGACTACAGGTGCAAACAACTACACCTAGCTCATTTTTTGTATTTTTTTTCTAGAGATAGAGTTTCACCACATTGCCCAGGGTGGTCTGAAATTCCCGAGGTCAAGCAATTTGCCTCACTTGGCCCCCCAAAGTGCTAGGAATACAGGCATGAGCCACCACACCCAGTTAAAGGGGAGAGTTTTCAATTCCAAAATGGTGGTGTAGAAGTAAGTTGGCTTCATTCTCTTTAACAGAAAGCTGAAAACAAATACACGGTGCCAAGATTACCGCCAGCAATATCCTAGAACTCAAATAGGATGAGGCAGCTTTCAGAGCCACAGATAAATGAAAAAACTCTAAGCAGATGGTCTGATATTGTGGAAAAAAATATTATATGCTTCCACAGCATATAATAATCAAACTCTAAAAGGGGAAGGATAAATAAAGGATTCTAAAAGCAGCAAAACAAAAGAACCAAATAACATGTAAACAAACTACAATTCGTCTGGCAACAGACTTCATACAGGCCAGGAAAGAGTTAGATGACATTTTTAAACGGCTGAATGAAAAAAAATCTGCCATCCCAGAATACTGTATCCAGCAAATATATCCTTGAAATATGAAGGCCAGATAAAGTCTTTCCTAGACAAAAGCTAGGAGAATTCACCACTACCGTACCCATTTTTCAAGAAACACTAAAGGGAATTCTTCAATCTAGAAGGAAAAAACATGTGCGAAAAGAAAACATTTTAAGGTGCAAAACTGGCCAGTTAAAGTAAGTACACAGACCATTAATATTCATTCTTTTTTTTTTTTTTCCCCTAGAGAGGGTTTTGTTCTATCGCCCAGGCTGGAGTGCAGTGGCATGATCTCAGCTCACTGAAACCTCTGCTTTGTGGGCTCAAGCGATCATCCCACCTCTGCCTCCCAAGTAGCTGGAACTGCAGGCATGTGCCACCACACCTGACTAATTTCTGTATTTTTTGTAGAGATGGGGTTTCACCATGTTGCCATGTTGATCTTGAACTCCTGGGCTCAAGCAATCCACCTGCCTTGACATTCCAAACTGCTGGGATTACAGGCATGAACCACTGTGCATAGATTCCAAGAATATTCTTTTCTTTTTTCCCCCAAGACGGGGTCTCACTGTGTTGCCCAAACTGGAGTGCAGTGGCATGATTTCGGGTCACTGCAACCTCTGCCTCCCGGGTTCAAGCAATTCTCCTGCCTCAGCCTGCTGAGTAGCTGGAACTACAGGCATGCGCCACTGCACCTTGCTAATTTTTGTTTTTATTAACGGAGTTGGGGTTTCATCCTCTTGGCCAGGCAGGTCTCGAACTTGTGGCCTTAAGTGATCCGCCTGCCTTGGCCTCCCAAAGTGCTGGGATTACAAGCCTCAGCCACTGCACCTGGCCTCCCAAGAATATTCTAATGCTGAAATTGTGGTGTGCAATTCACTCATAACTTTAATATGAAGCATAAGAGAAAAATCTATCAAAAACTGTAATAGCTACTGCAGCCTGTTGAGAGATAAGGAATATAAGAATGTGTAAATTAAGACAAAAAGTCAAAATGTATGCAGGATGTAATTAAAGTGTAGAACTTTTTTTTTTAGTTTTCTTTTTGTTTCTATTCTTTATCTAAAATAAGTTTTCATCTTTTAAAAATAATGTATTTACAAGATGATTTTTAAAATTCATGTTAACCACAATGCAAAATTATTGTAGATACACTAAAAATAACAAGCAATGCGTTAGACCAGTAGTGGTGGCTCATGGCTATAGTCCCCTAGCTCTTCAAGAGGCTAAGGCAGTAGGATTGCCTAAGCCCAGCAGCTTGAGGTTGCAGTTAGCTGTGATCCTGCCACCGCACTCCAGCTTGGACACCAGAGCAGGACCTTGTCTCAAAAAAAGAAAGAGAGAGAGAGAGAGAGAGGGA
>NW_012105365.1:3857950-3872060 GCF_000951045.1 Mandrillus leucophaeus
GAGGAGAGAGAGAGAGAGAAAAAGAAAGAAAAAAAATCAAAACATGCTAACAAAGAAAATCACTTAGCCACGAAGGAAAACAGTAAGAATGGAAGAAAAGAAGAGGAGACAAGTTAGAAAACAGCCGTTAAAGAAACAACAAAATGGCAGTGGCAAGTTATTAGTACTAATACAGAATAAAAATAGATTCAGTTCTCAGTTTAAAGACACAAAATGGCTAAATGGATTAAGAAAACCAAGACCCTACCATATGCTGTCTACAAAAAACCCACTTAATCTATAAAGACACAATTTGAAAACGAAAGGATGGAGAAAGGTATTTCATTTATGCAAGTGGAAACCAAAAAGAATCTGGAGTAGCTGTGCATGTGTAAAATAGACTACTAGTCAAAGACTGTAAAAAAGAGACAATGTCACTATAAAATGATAAAGGGGTCAATTAAGCAAGATGATACAACAATTATAAATATTTATGTAACCAATGCGGGAACACCCCAACATATAAAGCAAACATTAATAGATCTAAAGCGAACAGTTTGGTAAAAGAAGAGCACATTTTTTTGATAGATCAGTATGGTGGATATAGTTTACATTAATCTGTTGTGTATTTCAAAATAGCTAGAAGAGAATAATTCACGTGTTTCTAACATAAATAACATTTAAGGTGCTGGATATCTCAATTACACTGATTTGACTTTATAAATTATATGAATGTATTAAATTATCACATCCACCTCGAATATAGGTGCACCTAGTACATATCAATTAGATTTTTTAAATAGTCGTAAAGGGAGAGAGAGACTGCAATTCAGTATTAGTGGGGAACTTCAGTAACACACACTCAGTAATGGACAGATCATTCAGACATAATACCAACAAGGAAACACTGGAGTTAAACTACACGGGCCTAACTGACATTTACAGAACATTTGTAAAAAGAGAATGAAATTCTGCCACTTGTGACAACGTGGATGAACCCGGAAGTCCTAGAAATCCTTATGTTAATTGAAATAAGCCAGAGAGAGAAAGACAAATATCACCTGTTCTCAGTCATATGTGGAGCTAAAAAAGTGGATCTCATGAAGATTAAAAGTAGATTGGTAATTACCAGAGGCCAGGAAGGTTTTGGGGAAGGAAACTGGGAAGAGAAGTTGATGAATGAGTACAAATTTCAGTTAGATAGAAGAAATAAGACCTGGTGTTTGATCAATTGGTAGAGTAAGCATAGTTAATAATCTGTTATACATTTCAAAATAACTGGAAGATAATAATTCGAATGTTCCTAACATAAAGAGAAATGTTTAAAGTGATGGATATCCCAATTACCCTGATTTGATCTTGACATACTATATTAATATATCAGATTATCACATGTACTCCCAAAATGTGTACATCTAGTATGTATCAGTAAAAATAAATAAATATGTTAGTCCATTCTCACACTGCTAATAAAGACATACCTGAGACTGGGTCATTTATAAAGGAAAGTGGTTTAATTGACTCACAGTTCATTGTGGCTGGGGAGACATCAGTAAATCTACAGTTATAGTAGAAGAGGAAGCACACATGTCCTTCTTCACATAGTGGCAGCAAGGAGAAGTGCCAAGCAAAAGGGGGAAAAGTCCCTTATAAAACCATCAGATCTTGTGAGAACTCACTATCACAGGAACGTGATTAAATTACCTCTCACTTGTTCCCTCTCATGACACATGGGGATTATGGGAACTACAATTTAAGATGAGATTTGGGTGGAGAGACAACCAAACCATATCATGCATTCCTGAGTATTCTTTTTTTAAATGGAATAAAGGATTCCTCAAAACAGTAAGGAAAGTATACATGCCTTAACGTCAAAGTAGGTAAAAGATGTAAATGGACATACTACAGAAGAGGCAATATATACTACTGATAGAAATGTGAAGAAATGTTAAGCATCTTTATTGGCCAGGGGAAGGTGATACAGTTTGACTGTATCCCCACCCAGAACTCATCTTGAATTGTAGTTGCTATAGTCCCTACATGTTGTGGGAGAGACCTGGTGGGAGGTAATTGAATCATGGGGGTGAGCCTTTCCCGTCCTATTCTTGTGATGGTGAATACGTCTCATGAGATCTGATAGTTTTATAAAGGGGAGTTCCCCTGCACAAGTTCTCTTACCTTCTCTGCCACCATGTGAGACGTGCCTTTTACCTTCTGCCATGATTGTGAGGTCTCCCCAGGCACGTGAAACTGTGAGTTCATTAAAACTATTTTATTTGTTAATTGCCCAGTCTTGGGTATGTGTTTATCAGTAGTGTGAAAACAGACTAATGCAGAAGGTAAATCAAGATTACAAGATAGCATTTAACACATATTTGTTTTGAAAAAATTAAAAATTCTGATGAGACTGAGTAGATACTTTTCTGTCTTCTGGCTTAAATGTAAGTTACTTTAATCCTTTTACTAAATGTTCTTCATTAATCTCTTGGTTAAGTGAATTTTGTTATTAAGTAACATGTTTCTTAAGAAGGGCTCATGGGTTTTTCATGTTGGAGAATGCTTCCCATTTACACTTGAAGACCACGTTGGCTAGTTAAAATAAATTATTAATGGTTACTTCAGTAGCATACAGAAGCAGAAAAGGTATAGAAAAGAAGAATTTTGCAGGGAGTTGAGGGAGGAAAACTGTTCTTGCAGAACGTTTGTTGATGAGATCTTCTACTATTATAGTAAAGTCGAGAGATACTTTGTTAGAATGGTTTATCACACTAGAATGTGTCCTCCCTGAAAAAGCAACAGTGTCTGCACATAGGAGAATAGAAAGTGGCAAAGAAAAAAGATAAGTAGGTTGGTAAAACTGTAGGGAGTTTAAAGCAATGTTGAATACATTATGAGTTCTAGGCAGTTCACTGATAATCGCTTCTCACATTTTCTACGTGTACTCCCAAGTCTCTGGGAGTAGAGTTTTGCATTTTTTTCATTATTTTTGTAATAAATTGAAAAGGAGACTCATTTTTCAGTTCTCATTATAATTAGGTAACATGATTTTAGGAGATAATTGATGTAACTTATTTTTCTAAAATAGTATATATGTTATGAAACAATTTCATTAACTATTCTAAAAAGTTGTATCTAAATTTCTGACTTGTTTCCTTACATTTTAATGGCTAAAAACGTAATAAAGTTTTCTGGATTTACTTTCATGTGCACATATTCAAGTTGTCAACCTTGCTGGCATCAGTGTCAACAATAAAGTACTATGGGCCGTTTTACCATTCTGGAGGATAAATATACCTGTATTCTAGCATACGTATATTATTTTTCCACTTAAAGGAGCTCATTTAAATGAATGTTACAAATACGATGTTCCCTAGACTTGAAGATTCTACATAAGTTTCAGGAACTAAAATATTTTTATTATACATATTTTCACATATACAGAAAAATACAGAACAATGAAATATTTATGATATATGTTTACGTAGATTTACCAAATCATTAACATTTTAGTATATTTATGTTTTTGAAGTTTTGTAAACTACAGCTATTAGAACATTATGGTCCTTAATAATTTAGAATGAGTCTCTTAAAAGATTATTTCTACATACAAAATAAACAAGATTTCTGAAATATTGTCTAATATCAAATTAGTATTATCTAATACCAGACCATGTTCAGATGTCACTAGTTACCCTCAAACTGGAAAAATTTGTTTGTTTCAACCAGGGTTCTTTTGGTGGTTGACTCTTTCAAGATTCATTTAATCTCCCTTGCCACCTTTTTTCCCACCTTTGACTTGGAGAAATCAAGACAGTAGTCCTGTAAGCTAAAAGAGTACAACTTCTACTGTTACGTGGCATCCATTACCTTGTTACACTAGTTACTGAATTTCCTGTGACTCGGAAGTTAGATCTAAAGCTTGTTGCTTGTTTGAATTCAGATTAAAGGGTCCCCCCTCTTATACTCCCCTCCCAAAAAAAAAACCTTCATAGATGATACTGGACCTTTAATTTTGTGTTACAAAATCTGGTTGTTCTACTGTAAATGATGGTAAGATTGATTACTGTGTTTGGGCTCTGGAGTCGTTTGCTTATTTGTTTTTAAAGCAGAGTATATTAACTAGAATAACATAAGGTTTTTGTGAAAATGCTTCTATAACTAATGCTTGCCTTTATGGAGTGCTCTTTATATTCCTCAGAGCAATTAGTAGAAAGCCTTTAATGAATATTCGTTGGTTTTTGTATTGAAGTTTTTATGTACTCCTTTCTTTTAGATTTATTATCCTTTTCCTGGGTGAAAAGATAAGACAATTACTTTCTTTTAATTATAGGTTTTTGGCTACTGATGTTACAGACAATACAATATTGGAGCATAGAGTTGAAGAAAAGACTCAAACCAGGTAGGTAGATAATAAAAGTCTAAAGAAACAATAAAATTACCATTTATTTTTATAAAAGACATTATCGATATCATTGACAAAATTGGGATATGAACTGTAGAGTACTGTTCAAAATTGTTTTCTGAATTTGATAATTGTGATTATATAAGATAATATTTTGACATATTTATGGTGAAGGGACATGATGTATGCAGCCTACTTTTGAATGGTTCAGAAAAAAATGATATGTAATTTGACAGAGAATTCGATAAGTCATACATAAGTAGGAACTCTCATATTGCCAGTAGAAGTATAAATTGATCCAAGCTTTCTGGAAAGCATCATAGCAATTTGTATGAAGGTTTTTTGTTGTTGTTGTTGTTTTGTTTTTGACACGGAGTCTCCTCTGTCACCTAGGCTGGAGTGCAGTAATGTGATCTTGGCTCGCTGCAACTTCTGACTCCTGGGTTACAGGATTCTCATGCCTCAGTTCCCCAAGTAGCTGGGACTACAGGTTTGCACCACCATGCCTGGCTACGTTTTTGTAATTTTAGTAGGGACTTGGTTTCACCATGTTGGCCAGGCTGGTCTCGAACTCCTGATCTCAGGTGATCCACCTGCCTTGGCCTCCCAAAGTGCTGGGATTACAGGTGTGAGCCACCGCACCTGGCCCTGTATCAAGTTTTAAAATAGCTTATCCCATCAATCTTACTTTTTTTCATAGAGTAATTGTAGGAAGGTTACAAAAAGATATATATATGTATGTATAAGAATATTATAGCAGAATATTTTACAGTTTGGAAATTGGCAACAACCTGGTATCTAACAATCTGAAACTGATTAAATATAATTAACTACTGTGCAAGCAATAAAAATGTAAATCTGTTTTTATTGACACAATGTCTATAATATATTTTTGTTAAAGCAGGCCACTAGACAAGCAAAATAGTATTAACCTGTTTTTCAGAAAAGCTGTATGTACACAGACACATAAATGTACATGTGTTTGATTAATATACAGTATTTAGTTAGATGTAATGTGTGCATATAGACATATACATATGTATGTGTGTATGTGCGTAGACATTTGGAAAGATGACATTCATGTTGCTGGTGATTATTATTATTTTTTTTTTGAGACGGAGTCTTGCTCTGTCGCCCAGGCTGGAGTGCAGTGGTGTGATCTTGGCTCACTGCAAGCTCTGCCTCCCAGGTTCACGCCATTCTTCTGCCTCAGCCTCCCGAGTAGCTGGGACTACAGACGCCCAGCTAATTTTTTATATTTTTAGTAGAGACGGGATTTCACCATGTTAACCAGGTTGGTCTTGATCTCCCGACCTTATGATCTGCCTGCCTCAACCTCCCAAATTGCTGGAGTTACAGGCGTGAGCCACCGTGCCTGGGCAGTGATTATTTTTGAATAGTAAGTTCATAAGTTATTTTTATACTGTTTTGTATTATCTGACTTTTTAAGACTTTTTTATGTTTTTATGTTGCTTTTCTCCTCAAATTTTTGTAAGATAAAACTTATTAAGGTTATGTGTTTTTATTTTACATCTGTACAACAACTACTGGTGTATAGTAAAGGGCTGTATTTGCTGATACCTCTGTACTCTACTGGGGAGGGTTTCTTAGTAGTGTTTATGAGGCTAAGTTCACTGACTCTGAGACTTACTGGTCAACTGCTTTCATTCTGTTATGTGGTCTGTATCTGTTTGGTTAATTCTCTCTTAGTTGTCTTACTAATGTGATGCTGCTCACCCAGCTTAGCTGAAGGACATTATCGTTTTTGAAGTATCAGAGGACGTGCTCTAATTTTATATTTTCTTTTTCTTTAACAGGTTTGTATTTAATTAGTTAAAAATATGGATCCCGAAACAAAAGGACAAGAGATTATCAAAGTGACACCTCTTCAACAAATGCTTGCCTCATGTACTGGAGCTATACTGACATCACTAATAGGTAAAATTATGTTACTGATATAGATTATGTAACTTTGAATGAATCAGTGCTTCCATTTGAGTTTTAGTATCAGTGTTTCAGTGTAGGTTGTTTCTATTTTCCGTAAGTGTTGGCTGGCTGAGAAATAAAGAGAAAGCGTACGAAGAGGAATTTTACAGCTGGGGCTCCGGGGGTGACATCACATATTGGTGGACCGTGATGCCCACCTGAGCTGTAAAACCAGCAAGTTTTATTAAGGATTTCAAAAGGGGAGTAGGTGCAAGAACAGGGAGTAGGTCACAAGAGCACAGGCTTCAAAGGCAAAGAGGAGAACAATCACATGCTTCTGAGGAAACAGGACAAGGGCAAAATCACAAACTCCTGAGAAGGGTCCAGCAAAGATCACAAGGCAAAGGGCAAAAGCAGAATTACTGATAAGGGTCTGTGTTCAGCAGTGCACATATTGTCTTGATAAACATCTTAAACAGCAGAAAACAGGGTTCGAGAGCAGAGAACCAGTCTGACCTCAAATTTACCAGGGTGGAGTGTCCCAATCCTAGTAAGCCTGAGGGTACTGCTGGAGACCAGGGTGTATTTCAGTCCTTATCTCAACCACATAAGACAGACACTACCAGAGCGGCCGTTTATAGACCTCCCCCCAGGAATGCATTCCTTCCCCAGGGTATTAATTATTAATATTCCTTGCTAGGAAAAGAATTTAGTGATGTCTTCCCTACTTGCACATCCGTTTATAGGCTGTCTGCAAGAAGAAAAATACGGCTCTATTTTGCCCAACCCTGCAAGCAGTCAGACCTTATGGTTGTCTTTCCTTGTTCCCTAAAATCACTGTTATTCTGTTCTTTTTCAAGGTGCACTGATTTCATATTGTTCAAGCACACATGTTTTACAATCAGTTTGTACAGTTAACACAATTATTGTAGTGACCCTGAGGTGACGTACATCCTCAGCTTATGAAGATAACAGGATTAAGAGATTAAGAAAGGCATAAGAAATTATGGAAGTATTATTTGGGAACTGGTAAATGCCCATGAAATCTTCAGAATTTATGTTCCCCTGCCATGGCTCCAGCCAGTCCATCCGTTCGGGGGTCCCTGACTTCTCACAACACATACTATCATTTATGATCCATGAATATTTCATCATATTATTATATGAAAACAACCCTGGACAGAGATTCAAGAGACTTGAATTTTTAGTCCTTGCTTTGCCATTCTCAGTTTGAAATCTAACTTTTATTTGAAATTCATTATTTCATCTGTAAATTAGGGACTTATACTGGGATTTCTTTTGGGTCCCTATCAACATTAAACTTTTCTGATTCTCCCTTTTTATAATAGAAAACAAGAAGATGGAATAAAATATTAGCATAATGAATATATAGAATTTTACCAATTTATGTTAGCAACAATTACAAATAATCTTTACTTTGCACTAATGGAATTTCTTAAATTTCTCTGGATCACAGTTTTCTGTTTCTTACAGTCAGCTTCTTGTAGATGTAGCCAAATGACGTAGTTAGGTGATAGTTTAGCATTTTAATGATTTTTAAGTTGGGTAGTTTATACAAATGACAAATGATTAGAACAAATAAATTAATTGCTTATGATGTATTTTCAAGTCAGAATTTGAGTTATAAAGCTCATAGAGATCATCTAATATGATTATTGTCATTCTCAAGATGAGGAAAAGTTTTCTTAGAACCATTATTTGGCATTTGTTTCTACTTGGATAAAATATAGCATGCATATTAAAACTATTTTCCTTTACTGGGCTATGCCCAAATGGAATAACATAATTTAGTGCTAAAGATGTTTTATGGCCAGTGTACTCAAATTTTTATTATCTGTACCACTTATTTGATACAGGTAAATTTGACAGATTAGGAAGACTAATATCATTTGACTGTTGATTACTTATACAAAGTTATTCTCAAAGACTTTGGAACTTTTACTTCTTCTATTAGAAAGCATATTTTCTTACAAGTACCAACTTTATTGCTAATGGAGTGATAGTTGTAGGAATATTACAAATAGCAGTTAGTACTCATGAGAGAAGTAATTAGTCTGTCTTTCACTGATTAGCAAAATTGAAGGGCAAAAAAATTAGAATGTTACATTCAAGACTACTTTAAGATAAATAAGCTCACCCATTATATAGCCATGAGGAAAAGTATGAATCAGTGTATTTTGTGTTCTTTGTAAAACATCTATCCAATTTACAGATACCACTTGCTAATTGAAACTTACATATCTTCAATAGTGACACCCCTGGATGTTGTTAAAATTAGACTCCAAGCCCAAAACAACCCACTCCCCAAAGGTACGTGTACTAATTACCCTAAAAATGTTATGTTTGATTTTTAAATGTTCATGTGTTAATTTTTGTTTGCATAATATTTATTTGCTAATTTATTAAAATAGATGCCTCTTACCCTCATGAAAAACGTTTTTGTTTTCACCATTTAGTTGTACGTGATGAGGTGTAGGCAAAACATAAATATATAACATTTGTATGGACCTACTAATTAAAGCAAAGGATGGTTTTGTATTTGTAGATGTGCCTCAGAGGTAAGAGCAGAATTATATTTGTGAGAGACCTTAGAATCTAGCTTACTCCCGTGTCCAAAAGTTGTGCCCATGTTAGAGCATTCATGACCATCATACAACTGTTGCTTGAATATAGTGATTGGAAATGTATTGTTTTATCAGATAGCTTGATTAATTTCTGGATAGTAGTTTATGTAGAATTTGAGACAAATAATGATGTGTTTTTATAAGATAGGCAAGATTAGCAATTCCTTAGTATTTTATAGGTTTATAAAGATAATGGCATTGCAACCACATTTTAAGTGGCAGAAAACACACTGTTTGGACTGTGAGAAAATTGGCTCAGATATAAAGCCAGTGTGTTGAATACAGAGCAGTGAGAGGGAATGAACAACCCTGATATTTTAGATGAATGAAAGAGTAGATTGTAGGAAGAGGCTAAAAAGGTAATTTCCTATACATTAAAGAAAACCATAAAAGCAGAAGGCAACACTCAGACTTAAGTACTACAAAATTCACAGCTTCGTATTTTTATATACTGTTGGGCAGAGAAGACAATTTTGGCAACAGTTTAGTCCAGTAAGTGGGAGGAAGTTGGTACTAGAGAAAGTTGTTACTACCTTAGGTCGAATGTGACAAATGGCTAGACTGAGCAGTACAGATACAGAAAAAGAGACAAAGCATGGCATTATGTACATTGAGAATGATATTTTTTAAAAGATTCTATTTTTGTCTGAATTTCCCTTGCATACCACAGATTTTTCTTCTGGACAAATAGAAATGATTTGTGTCCGTGTTCTCCTCTCTAAATGGGTTTTCTTCTTTTATCTTCTTTCTTCATTCCCTCAGATAACTTAAAAACTTAAAAGAAGTTATTTGTGTACTTTTTTTTTTTTTTTTTTTTTTGAGGCGGAGTCTCCCTCTGTCGCCCAGGCTGGAGTGCAGTGGCCGGATCTCAGCTCACTGCAAGCTCCGCCTCCCAGGTTTACGCCATTCTCCTGCCTCAGCCTCCCGAGTAGCTGGGACTACAGGCGCCCGCCACCTCGCCCGGCTAGATTTTTGTATTTTTTAGTAGAGACGGGGTTTCGCCGTGTTAGCCAGGATGGTCTTGATCTCCTGACCTTGTGATCCGCCCATCTCGGCCTCCCAAAGTGCTGGGATTACAGGCTTGAGCCACCGCGCCCGGCCCTTTTTTTTTTTTTTTTTTTGAGAGTAGGTCTTACTCTGTCACCCGACCCAGGCTGGAGTGCAGTAGTGTGATCATAGCTCACTGCAGCCTTGACCTCCTGGGCTCAGGTGGTCTTCCCACTTCAGTCTCCTGAGGAACTGGGACTACAGGCGTGTGCCACCACACCCAGCTAAGTTTTAAAAATTTTTTGTAGAGTTGGAGGTTCACTGTGTAGCCCAGGCTGAAATCAAACTCCTGGCCTCAAGCGGTCCCCTGACCTTGGCCTCCCAAAGGACTGTGATTACAGCCATGAGCCACTGTGCCCAGCCATTTTCTCACTACAGTTCTGAAAACATAAAGTACTAATTTGCAGTTACTTTTAACAACTCTGAGTTTAGAATGCATTGCAGTAGCATTAAGCAAAGCAAATTAATTACGTCTGTTTCATCCTAAAAAGTAGAGATGGTTATTTATCTTTTTCAAGATTCTTTCTCTTTTCATAATTTTCTAGTTTCCTCATTGTGATGTCAATTTGTTCATCTGTAAAAATAATAAAGGTTATGTGAGGTAATTGTTGGCTGTTGGAATCTTCTTTGCCAGGAAAATGTTTTGTATATAGTAATGGTCTCATGGATCATCTATGTGTCTGTGAAGAAGGAGGCAACAAACTGTGGTATAAGAAGCCAGGAAATTTCCAGGGAACATTGGTAAGGTGATTATATTATTTAGAATCACAGTATATTTTCTATTTAATCTTATATGTGAAAGATTTTTCTAATTGCAAGAGAATGAAGAATCATATTAAACTGAGAACAGGGAACTACTTCTTTGCTTTTTAACCCTTTGTTAACCTTTTCCTAGGTTCATGGTTTTGTGTAAAAAAGGGGGAGGTAACTTTTTAAAAAACTGACCATTTTTATTTTGAGATAATATAAAATTAAAAATATATATACAGACAGATTTCATGTACCCTTTTCTTATTTTCCCCCAGTAGTACCATCTTATGAAACTAATACAGTGTCACCACGAGGATTTTGACATTGATTGATACAATTAAAATAAAGAATAACTTCATCATCACAAGGATTCTTCCTGTTTCCTTTTTTAGAGCCACACCCATTTCCCTTTTCTCGCCAACTCCTTAAGTCCTCACAACTACTAATCTGTTCTTCATTTATGTAATTTTGTCATTTCAAGAATGTTATATAAATGGAATCATAACATATATAACCTTTTCGGGTTGGCATTTTTTACATAGCGTAATTACCTGGTGATTCATCCAGGTGTTGCATGTGTCAATCATCTGTTCCTTTTTATTGCTCATGATATAGATTATTTCATGGTGCAGATATAATACAGTTTGTTTTCGGAGTTTTTTCCCAGATTTTGGCTATGATAAATAAAGTTGCTACAAACATCCACTTACTCTGGGAAAAATGGGTTAGGGAATACAGTTGCTGAGTCATGTGGTAATTACATGTTTAGAGTTTAAGCAACTCCTAACCTGTTTTCTACACTGGTTCTACTGTTTTACATTTTTCATTAGCACTGTGTGACTGATCCAATTTCTCCGCATCTTCACTAGTGTTTTGGTGTTGTCACTACTTTTATTTTACCAATTATGATAGCTGCGTAGAGATATCTCGTTGTGGTTTTAATTTGCATTTCCGTAGTGGCTAATGATGGTGAACATCTTTTAATATGCTTATTTCCCTCTTCAGTAAAAAGGCTCTTCATGTCTTTTGATCCTTTTCTAATAAAATTGTAGTTTTACTGTTGAATTTTGAGTTATTTATATATTCTAGATACTAGTCTTTTGTTGAATGTGTGGTTTGCAAATATTTTTTTCCACTTCTAGTTTGTCTTTTCATCCTCTTAAACATGGTCTTTCACAGAGTAAAACTTTTTAATTTTTATGAAATTCGATTTATTAATATCTTGTATAGGTCATGCTTTTGGTGTCAAGGCTAAGAGCTTTTTGTCTACTGTTACACTCTGAAGACTTTTTCATAAAAATTGTATTTAAGTCCTTGATCTATTTTGAGTTAGTTTTATGTAGGGCATGAGACTGTGATTGAGGTTTGTTTGTTGTTGCTGTCTATGGATGTCCACTTGCATTTGTGGAAATGGCTTTATTTCCTCCGCTGAGTTGCTTTTTGCACCTTTGTCAAAAATCAGTGGGGCATATTAGGTGTGTCTATTTCTGAGTTTTCTATTCTGTTCCATTTATCTCTGTCTGTCACTCTGTCAATACCACAGTCTTAATTATTGCACGTGTAAGTCTTGAAATTAGATTCACTTATTCCTCTTACTTTATTTTTATATTTCTTTTTATTTTTTCTGAGACAAGGCCTCGCTCTGTCACCTAGGCTGGAGTGTCGTGGAGCAATCATGACTCACTGCTTCCTCAATCTACATGCCTCGAGATTCTCCCACCTCCATCTCCCAAGTAGCTGGGACTATAGGCGTGTGCCACTGTGATTTATGTTTTGTAGAGACAGAGTATCATTATGTTGCCTAGTCTGGTCTCACACTCCTGGGCTCAAGCAGTCCTCCTGCTGTGGGCTCCCAAAGTGCTGAGATACAGGCGTGAGATTCGGCATCTGGTCCTTATATTTTTTTTCGAAGTTGTTTTTGCTATCCCCAAAGTTCCTTTGTCTTTCCACATAAATCTTAGCTTGATCCTGTTTATATTTACAAAAAAATATTGCTAGGGTATGTATTGGAATGACATTCAACTTGTATGTTAATTTGGAGGGGAATAACATCTTTAATGTGTTGAGTGTTTCAATCCATTTTCAACCTGCTTATGACATTATAATTGAAGTGAATTTCTTCTAGACAGCATAAAATTGAGTCATGTTTTAACTTCACTGTCAGTTTTTATCTTTTAATTAGTATACTTAGTTTAACTATTGTAATGCATTATAGATTAGAACTTAAGACTATTATTATTTTTTAAATTTTCTCTTTGTTCTGTTTTCTATTTCTGTTTTGCCTTTCCTGCCTTCCTTTGTGTTACTTGAACATTTTTTAGCATTCCCTTAAACTCTTAATCTCACTTAAAACATTCTATTTTAGCTGTCTTTTTCTGACATTGCTTCCATAGGGGAGTCACCTTGTTACTGTCGTGTAGAGTTAGAAGTCCAGGTTCCCCACCCAGCCTCTATTGACACACAGTGTGAGGGAAGACCTCTTTTACTGTTGAGCATATGTGGGAGTTCTGGCTTTCTACATGGTTTCCACTGATGGTGTAGTGGGGTAGCCTCATTGCTGGTCGATGGTGAAAGTACTGACTCTCCACTATTCCTCCTGTGATACCACCCTAGCAGAGGGATGAAGGAGCCTTACTGCTGACCTGGTAGGGGTAAAAGTCTTGGTTCCTTATTGACCTTCTGTCAGCCTTACATTGATGGAAGTATAGGCTACCTACTTAGCCTTTGCTGATACGGGTCTGGGTGGTGCCGCAAGTTTCACTTTGTTGTTTGGTTAAAGTAGAGTGGTTATTGTCTAAAGGTTTTCTGTCTTACTAGGGTTCCTTTTCCTGGGAAAAGATGCAGTCCTTTGTGACTAACGCCTTTTACTTAGCACAGTGTTTTAAGATTCATCCATGTTGTAGTATGTATCAGTATTTTACTTCTTTTATTGCCAAGTAATATTATGTGAATATATCACATTTTATTTATCCATTCATCATTTGATAGACATTTGGGGTGTTTCTACTTTTTGGAATAATTCTATGGACATTCATGTTTCTGTGTGAACATGTGTTTTAATTTCTCTTGGTTATAACCTTATGTGAATATGTGTTTTAATTTCTCTCAGAGTATAACTGGAGTTGAAATTACTGAGCCATGTGATAACTATGTTTAACCTTTTGAGAAACTGCTAGGCTACACCATTCTTTATTCTCACCAGTAGCATCTGAGGGTTCCAATTTCTTCACATTTTCACCAGTATTTTTTATTGTCTGTCTTTATAATTTTAGCTTATTTAGTAGGTATGAAGTGACATCTCATTTGTGGTTTTGCTTTGCATTTTCATAATGATCAATGATGAACATTTTTCCTTTTTCAA
>NW_012105365.1:3874010-3878159 GCF_000951045.1 Mandrillus leucophaeus
AAATTCTCAGCAGCAAAGTCCACCATATAAGATTAGGCATTCCAGACTATGGTCTGTGAATGTTCTTTAGTTATATCATAAACATGGACTCGTTTCTTGTTGCATTAATATTTATCGACACGACAGTACATGCAACTTTGTGTTTGAATTTAATAATTCCCTTTTAATAATTTCTTTTAAAATAGTATATCATTAGAATTCCCTTAAAATTAGTGTACGTAATTCTGATGATGTTAATTATAATTTATGTCTGGTTACAAGCAGGAGTGATATATGGTCTATAGTTCAAAAATGTTTTACAATTTCTCATGTACTTTTTATTTTGCTGATTCTGATGTTATGGTAATTATGAATGAGAAAGAAGATCTGGGCAACCAGAAACAGAACAAGTCAAGGAGATGAAATGTCTGTCTTAATTTGTCTTTTCCTATTTGTTTTAATTTAATTTTATTTATTTATTTAGAGACAGTCTTGCTCTGTCCCTTAGGCTGGAGTGCAGTGGCATGATCTCGGCTTATTGCAACCTCTGCCTCCTAGGATCAAGTGATTCTAGTTCCTCAGCCACTTGAGTAGCTGGTATTACAGGCATGTGCCACCACCATGCTAGCACTTATTTAATGCTATATATTGTAACTGTCTTCACAACTAGAATGCAAACTTTTGGATGGCAAATGCCTACTTTATATCTTTTTACTGCCTACTAAGTATTAACCATTTTTAAAATAAAAGAAAAATTGATCTCATAGGCTAATTTGTTGTGGTTTTTAGCTTACACAAAATATAAGGGTTTTTTAGCTTATATAATAATATTTGAATTTAAGACTGTGGAATCTTTTGATAATTTTGAACAAATCTTTTTGTGTGATCTAACAGAGTGATGGCAGTTCCTGCCACAGTTATTTATTTTACCTGCTATGATCAATTAAGTGCTCTTCTGAGATCTAAGTTAGGAGAAAATGAAACCTACATACCAATTGTTGCTGGAATTGTAGCCAGATGTGAGTAATAAATCTTTATTTTCATTTTGATTTCTGTTTAGAGCTTCTGTTTAAGTTGGGACATTCACAGATAATTTGTACAATATATAGAATATTAGTATGATATATTTTGCCTTATAGTTTATATTAATTTGTTAATATAGGATAGATACTCCAGAAGTCATATGGAATAGTGATTACCATCAGAATGAGATGGGCTCAGCCTATCTTGGTCAAATCATGGACAGAGTTTTTAGAGTGACATCAGAGTTGGTTCTGATTCACCTGAACTTCTGAGGTATCACGTGGGATCATGCATGATTCAGTCCAAAGTTCTGAATCACTTTCCTTAAAACTTTGGGATTCAGAGTTTGATCATAAGGAAAGTTGACTCTATACAGAAGAACGTTTACTCTGCTAAATGGGAGTGGGATTTATTGGGTCAGTAACTGGAATGGGCTTTGGTTTTCATAGTTCTGGTTGATTACAACATTTCTGGAACTGCCGTTGAGAGAGTTGAAACCAGAAAAAGTAAGATATATGAAAATAGACTTTTAAGAAATAACTTTTATCAAGGGAAAAATCTGTGTCAATTATGTTGACATCATTAGATATTTAATTTTAAGGTTTTCAGACATTATAGAATAAAAGTTTAAAAATCATAAAATATATGAATATTAATTTTTACAGTATGTGTATTTGCATAGTACATGGCTTTATTTTTGTTTTCTTTTTTTAAACTTGTTTGTATTAGTTGGTGCAGTAACTGTGATAAGTCCACTGGAATTGATTAGAACCAAGATGCAGTCCAAGAAGTTTTCTTACACGGAACTGCATCGATTTGTCAGCAAGAAAGTATCTGAAGATGGTTGGATTTCCCTTTGGAGGGGCTGGGCTCCTACTGTTCTTAGAGATGTACCTTTCTCAGGTAGGATTTATCTTATTTGTAGCTACTCAATTTTACGTAGCTTTGTTAAATATTACTGTTACTAGATTTTTAACTCTTTACCATTAAAGGTAAGTTATTGTCTGTAGTGACCACAAACTCCTTTTTCATTGTTGGGCTCTCAGATCTTTACAAGCTTTTATTGAATGAATAGTTTTTATTCAAGCTTGTTATTAGTTTTTATACATTAATTAGTAGGTATTCATATTCAGAGAATGCAAAGTACCTTTAACATTCTAAATAAGTCATTTAGTATTATTCTAAACAATTAGTAAGATAAGTAAAACAACTACGAATCAAAGGATAGAATCCATAAGACCACTTTGGAATTATATGGGCTCCTACTTTTTCAGTTATTAAAAATAAACATCTCCCCATTAAATGATTATCCTGTAAAAGACTATTACAAATCAAGTAGGCTATTGTACTACTTACTCAATTATGAAAAGGGAGAAAATTATGGAAAGTGAGAAGTACAAATCTACCAGTAACTTATATAATGTACATACTCTAGTGGCATTTCCCCTGTGGGTTATAGAAGTTTTTAAGACCCAAAAGAAATACTTATCTAGAGAGAAACTCTGAATAATAATATCTATATCCTTTAAAAATCATGAAACCACAAATATGTTCTTTCACTGTCACAACCCCAGTGGTAACCAGTATATTAAATGCCATTCATTTGATGAAAAGAATTAGTTTTCCCACATACATATTATTGCCAAACATTGTATTAGTTAGTTTTGCCTATTTTTGAAAATCCCCTTTTACTAAAAGATTTTCCTAAGATTCCTTCTTGTGTTTTAGGTAACTGTTTTCTTCATTTTTACTCATTTATATGTGAGTAAACAACTAAGACAATGCTGCTATGAAAATTTTTAATCAGTTTCTTGGTGCACCTTTGAAAGTTTATCCAGTATTGGATTTGTTGGTTCATATACATACATACATTTCAAATTTTACTAGGTAATATAGAACTCTTTTCTAAAGTGATTGTGTGATCTACCTACCTACCAGCAATGTATGAAATTTTCTGCTGCTTCACACCCCTTCCAGTGTTTTTATTGTCAAAGTTCTTAATTTTTGTTTAATAATTTAAAGTGGTATCTCACTTTAATTTGCGTTTCCCTGGTGTTTTAATAAGATTGGGCACTGTTTCATTGGCATTCATTTATTCATAATTGATTTGGGGTTTTGAAATTGAAGTAGGTTTTAAATTTCATTTTCCTCCCACATGGATAGCTGGTTGTCCCAACATCACCTGTTGCAGTGATCCCCAACCTTTTTGGCACCAGGGACTGGTTTTGTGAAAGACAGTTTTTCCATGATTGGAAAAACTGTGTGTGTGTGTGTGTGTGTGTGTGTGTGTGTGTGTGTGTGAGATTGGTTTCAGAACGAAGCTATTCCACCTCAGATCACCAGGCATTAAATTTTCATAAGGAGCACGCAACCTAGATCCCTCACATGTGCAGTTAGCAATAGAGTTCTATGAGAATATATTGCTACTGCTGATCTGACAGGAGGTGGAGCTCAGGAGGTAATGCTCACTTACCCGCCGCTCACCTCCTGCTATGTAGCCCAGTTCCTAACAGGATACAGATCAGTACCAATCCTCAGCCCTGGGGTTGTGGACCCTGATCTATTGAATAACCATAATTGCTCCAGGGATCTGCATTGTTATCTCTGTCATATAACATTTTCACGTATGCATGGATCTGTTTCACTGGTTAATGTTTCTGACTTCAGGCCAATACCACACTGAATTATTAGTGCTCTATGAAAAATCTTTTTTTTTTTTTTTTTTTTTGGCAGGGTCTCACTCTGTTGCCCAGGCTGGAGTGCAGTGACACAATCACGGCTCACTGTAGCCTTGATCTATCTACAAGGCTCTAGTAATCCTCCCACATCAACCTCCTGAGTAGCTGGAACTAAAGGCGTGTGCCACCATGCTTGGCTAAGAAAAATCTTGATGTCACTTTATTTTTCTTCCCTAGGAATGTCATCTCTTTATGTTAATAATAAGTCTTTAAGAAGTTGTTTTAGGAGAGATTCAAATTTTTCTTCATCAAGGTTGTATTCATCTCTTTTTTCTGACGTTTAGTTATAGGTGCACCCCACTGTCCCCAGCTTTTAGTAGCTATTTTTAAAGCTCTTTTTTAATTTTTTAAAATTAAATCTTTGTAGTTGGTACAGTTGCAATTGATTTTTTTCTATAGCTTATATCCA
>NW_012105365.1:3878684-3882718 GCF_000951045.1 Mandrillus leucophaeus
TTTTAGCTTATTTAGTAGGTATGAAGTGACATCTCATTTGTGGTTTTGCTTTGCATTTTCATAATGATCAATGATGAACATTTTTCCTTTTTCAAGTTTTCTTTTCTTTTTTTTTTTTTTGAGACAGAGTCTCACTGTTGCCCAGGCTGGAGTGCAGTGGTGTGATCTCAGCTCAGTGTAGCCTCTCCCTGCTGGGCTGAAGCAGTCCTCCCACCTCAGCCTCCCAAGTAGCTGGCACCACAGGAGTGTGTCACCGTGCCCAACAAATTTTTTAGCTTTTTGTAGAGATAAGGTCTCACTATATTGCCCAGGCTGATGTTGAACTCCTGGGCTCAAGGGGTCTCCCACCTTCCAAAGTGCTGGGATTACAGGCCGGAGCCACTGCATGCAGCCAAACAGTTTTTCATGTGCTTATTGGCCATTTGTGTGTATTCTTTGGAGAAATATATATTCAAATCCTTAGCCAATTTTTAATTACTTTATCTTTTTGTTATCAAATTATAAGAGTTTGTCTGTTAATAGAAGCTCTGCCTACTTTAGGTTCCTCTCCAAAGATTTCACATAGCACATTTTAATATTTTCTCTGATTTCATGCTTAGGAGAGTTTATCTAACCAATTCTCTGCTGTTGCTCTCCTTCCTTTCTTATAATAATCTTTTCAAAAGCTTTTTTTCTAAGCTCTTAGAACAATCTAGAGCTGAGTAATATAGACTTTATTCTGTAAGAAGTTAGTATCATCCAGAAATGCTTCATTTTAATTGTGTTAAAATTCCCTTTTTAAAAAGAACAGACATAAATCCAAAAAGCTAATTTTTTTAGATGTAAATACCTGAAAGAATCAAATTACCAATCATCACTATAAATTTTTGTATATCAGGTTTAAAGATATATTTTGATTACTTTTTTCTATTATAATTTTAGGATGCCTTTTTTAAAATCATTCGAAATGAGGGCATTAAATCTCTATGGAGTGGCCTTCCTCCTACCCTGTAAGTTGAATTTTAATGTTTTTTCTACTAAATAATGGTTGTTATTTTATCCTATAATCAGCATGGTTGGACAAAGTCTTGCATTTTTAATATTAGAATGCTTTCATTTTCTGAGGTATTGTTTTTTAAGCCTCACAGCCACCTGCATGTTTAATGATGTATTGAAAGACTTGCAGGACCTGAACAGGTTATATTCACAGATACGGTTTATTATAGGAAAAGGATACAAAACAGAATCGGTAAGGGAAAAAGGCACATCAGGAGTTGTCCAGAAATGGGCTTCCAAAGTCCTCCCTTATGGCATTGCACAGGATGTGCTTATCCTTCTGTTAGTGAGCTGTGAAGTATACAAAGTGCTTCTGCCTTGGGAAACCCATTTGAGTTTTGAGTGTAGGGCTTTTATTGAGCATGGGTTGTATGGACACATTCTGTGTTTGAGGCCAGTTGTGATGAGCAAAACTTTAAACCCACAGAAGGAAAGAAGTTTACTATAAATCGCAGTATACAGATCAACCTAGACAAGTTGGTTTAGTGCTTCAGATGTCCAAAAATCTTTCTAATAGGGAATACTCCAGGGGATACATTCCCATGAGTTGTCCAGACGTCAGGCATGCACATAGGCCCTCCTGAAGTTATACAAGGTTTGAGCAACCAAGCCTGCTGTGTTGTGTTTGCTACACAAGCATATGGTAATTTTTTTCATGTTCAGAAATAAAAATTTTGATGTCTATTTGTTCATTTTACTAAAGCTGTATGATATATTGCAAAATGTATACTTTCTCCAGATAATTCTAATTGTCTACTAACTAGCGATTACATGAATTAACATGATAAACTCTTAATATTAAATGTAAAAATCTAAAATAGTAACTTGGCTTTTGCTGTCTCATTTATTCCCAAGGACTTTATATTTTTAATGGAGGAAATTAGTCAATTTGAGGCATTTATTTTAAACAGTGCTTAAGGTTTGAAGTTAGTGGCAGATCTAATACCTCACCAGTCAGTCCTGCTCCTAAATTCTCAGCAGCAAAGTCCACCATATAAGATTAGGCATTCCAGACTATGGTCTGTGAATGTTCTTTAGTTATATCATAAACATGGACTCGTTTCTTGTTGCATTAATATTTATCGACACGACAGTACATGCAACTTTGTGTTTGAATTTAATAATTCCCTTTTAATAATTTTTAAAATAGTATATCATTAGAATTCCCTTAAAATTAGTGTACGTAATTCTGATGATGTTAATTATAATTTATGTCTGGTTACAAGCAGGAGTGATATATGGTCTATAGTTCAAAAATGTTTTACAATTTCTCATGTACTTTTTATTTTGCTGATTCTGATGTTATGGTAATTATGAATGAGAAAGAAGATCTGGGCAACCAGAAACAGAACAAGTCAAGGAGATGAAATGTCTGTCTTAATTTGTCTTTTCCTATTTGTTTTAATTTAATTTTATTTATTTATTTAGAGACAGTCTTGCTCTGTCCCTTAGGCTGGAGTGCAGTGGCATGATCTCGGCTTATTGCAACCTCTGCCTCCTAGGATCAAGTGATTCTAGTTCCTCAGCCACTTGAGTAGCTGGTATTACAGGCATGTGCCACCACCATGCTAGCACTTATTTAATGCTATATATTGTAACTGTCTTCACAACTAGAATGCAAACTTTTGGATGGCAAATGCCTACTTTATATCTTTTTACTGCCTACTAAGTATTAACCATTTTTAAAATAAAAGAAAAATTGATCTCATAGGCTAATTTGTTGTGGTTTTTAGCTTACACAAAATATAAGGGTTTTTTAGCTTATATAATAATATTTGAATTTAAGACTGTGGAATCTTTTGATAATTTTGAACAAATCTTTTTGTGTGATCTAACAGAGTGATGGCAGTTCCTGCCACAGTTATTTATTTTACCTGCTATGATCAATTAAGTGCTCTTCTGAGATCTAAGTTAGGAGAAAATGAAACCTACATACCAATTGTTGCTGGAATTGTAGCCAGATGTGAGTAATAAATCTTTATTTTCATTTTGATTTCTGTTTAGAGCTTCTGTTTAAGTTGGGACATTCACAGATAATTTGTACAATATATAGAATATTAGTATGATATATTTTGCCTTATAGTTTATATTAATTTGTTAATATAGGATAGATACTCCAGAAGTCATATGGAATAGTGATTACCATCAGAATGAGATGGGCTCAGCCTATCTTGGTCAAATCATGGACAGAGTTTTTAGAGTGACATCAGAGTTGGTTCTGATTCACCTGAACTTCTGAGGTATCACGTGGGATCATGCATGATTCAGTCCAAAGTTCTGAATCACTTTCCTTAAAACTTTGGGATTCAGAGTTTGATCATAAGGAAAGTTGACTCTATACAGAAGAACGTTTACTCTGCTAAATGGGAGTGGGATTTATTGGGTCAGTAACTGGAATGGGCTTTGGTTTTCATAGTTCTGGTTGATTACAACATTTCTGGAACTGCCGTTGAGAGAGTTGAAACCAGAAAAAGTAAGATATATGAAAATAGACTTTTAAGAAATAACTTTTATCAAGGGAAAAATCTGTGTCAATTATGTTGACATCATTAGATATTTAATTTTAAGGTTTTCAGACATTATAGAATAAAAGTTTAAAAATCATAAAATATATGAATATTAATTTTTACAGTATGTGTATTTGCATAGTACATGGCTTTATTTTTGTTTTCTTTTTTTAAACTTGTTTGTATTAGTTGGTGCAGTAACTGTGATAAGTCCACTGGAATTGATTAGAACCAAGATGCAGTCCAAGAAGTTTTCTTACACGGAACTGCATCGATTTGTCAGCAAGAAAGTATCTGAAGATGGTTGGATTTCCCTTTGGAGGGGCTGGGCTCCTACTGTTCTTAGAGATGTACCTTTCTCAGGTAGGATTTATCTTATTTGTAGCTACTCAATTTTACGTAGCTTTGTTAAATATTACTGTTACTAGATTTTTAACTCTTTACCATTAAAGGTAAGTTATTGTCTGTAGTGACCACAAACTCCTTTTTCAT
>NW_012105365.1:3886048-3888371 GCF_000951045.1 Mandrillus leucophaeus
TTTTTTTTGTTTATAGGACTGCTAGAATATTACTGAGAATTTTGCTTTAAAAAAAGAAATCCCACCCTAGTGGGTGTCTAAGCAGAAACAAGGTGTGTCAAGGTTAGAATTTGTCTATCCCCTGAATATATAACCTCGTAACTCTTTTATTAAAGTCCACATTTTGTTTCTAAATGTGTGTTCATTTCAATGTCTGTTTTTATAGCAATGTACTGGTATAACTATGAAGTTTTAAAGAAGTGGTTATGTGAGAAGTCTGGTTTATATGAGCCAACATTTATGATCAACTTTACTTCAGGGGCATTGTCTGGTTCTGTAAGTTTATTCTTTTGTTATTAATATTCCAGAAAAATAATTGTTGTATTAAAACAAAACAAAATATTATATAACATCTCATGTATATTGAGATCCACTTTGGCTGCACTGCTTGAAAGTTTTTCTAAATATTTGCCCTCTATTTTAAGGAAACAAATTATTAGCAAATAAAATAATTTAAACATACTGTATTTATGTTTTTATGTTGCAAAAACATTTTTGTGAGAAACTTTTGAATTTGTTAGATCATTACAGTTACAATATTTTAGAGTTTTATTATTTAGAGCATTTTGTAATTTTGCTGCGATTACGTAATATTTCATGCAGTGTCATCTCATATGCGTTAAGCACTTCTAGCCTCTGCTCCTGATTCCTGTTTCTTTGGAAACATTTTGTCCTACTAAAGTACTTTTTAAAAGAATTTGAACAAAAATTACAGTCAGAAGGAAGGAATCTTAAGTTACCATTTTTTGGGTAATAGTTTATCTTTTTCCACACCTCCTTGTAGAATGATATGAACGTCCTGTAGTAGACTTTCATTATGCAGATTTATATCACCCTGACATTGGTAATAGTTTTTTTTATACCCACATACCTCCAAAAATGAATTTGTAATAACTTGTAGTGAGACAATAACACACTGGAACCACATAAAAACAATAGTGAAGGAGCAGAGTGAAGTGATGGAGACTTGCAAAAAAATATTGTAATAATATCTCAGAAAATCTAGGCCAAGGAAGCCACGTAGTTGACTTTAAAACTTAGATATAAATATTCCCAGTCTAAAATCTTTCAAATTAATCCTAGTGGATTATAAGCCTATTGAACAAAAAAAGCAATTAGTATTGTTGAATAATGGCTTTAGGATATTTACCAGTTTTGCAGAAATACAAAGGAGAGTCCTCTATTGTACTATTTCTATGTAACCTAGAAAATCTGTTTTTTTAGGATTTTTTTAAATGATCTAGAAAATTGCTGCATTTTGACAGTTTTCAAATAACGTTTTGTCTCTACAACAGAAAAAACATCTGAATATGAGTGTCCAGGCTTTCTGTCAGAAACAGAACAGCCTAAACCACCTTATTTTAGAAAGAGTTTCAAAAATGGCTTACATAACATTGTAGCTACTACATGATAGATAATGAAGATGGAGAAAAATCATTGATTTTACCTTACCTGAAATCTTCAAAGCTGATTTCAAGAACGTAAATCAACAAATTGTTGGGTTGAAATAAAATATAAGTGATTTTAAAGGGGCATTTTATGACCATATTGGCCAAATGTGAGTTGGGAAGCAAAAATACATGCCAGTTTTAACCTTGCATGGCTATTGTATCAAATATTGTGATAACATATTTAAAAGAATTAAGTTATTAAAAAACTCAAGGCATTGTGGAAATAAGTGTAAATTATTTTGAGAAAAGTTATTTGAAATGTGATTTGCATCCAGCTTTTATCATTAATAGGAAAAAATCTAATTTGTAAACCATTGTAACTATATTTTAATATGTAAACATTTACATAACTATTTTAAAAGGTTTATAGAGCTAAAAGTTCAAAATTCATTTTTGTTGTTCAAATTTAAGTTTTTATTCTATTTTAAAAGCATTTGCTGGAAATTTTAAAATGCTTACTAGATACTTGAGAATTTTTGCTTTGACATATGTGTTGTACCTTCTTGTGATGTAAAGGAATAATAAAACGCAAAGGAGCATGAGAAATTGTGAATGCTGGTAGTGGAGTCAGAGAGGTTTGGTTGGAATTGTGGCTCTGCAGCTAGTAGCTCTGTGGCCTCAGGAAAGTAAGGGAATTTTTCTGAGGCTTTTTACTTTTGAGTATAGTGAGAAATACATACCTGTTTTCTTTAATGAAAACTTAAAAGATATACATATTATTTCATTTTAAAGTTGTTATTTTCATTATTATTCTTACTAAATAATGTACTAATTAGAAGAATGTAAAAATATTTTAGGAAAAGTTAAAAGGTTGATGGAAATTAATCAATTTT
>NW_012105365.1:3889106-3928984 GCF_000951045.1 Mandrillus leucophaeus
TGTGATAAGACTATTACAGTGTAAATAAAAATTCTTCTACCCATGATTATAATAGTTTGCATAAAAGGTAAAATAGGTATAATGTTGAAAGAAGCTGGTTACAGACCTCTACAAATGAATCTGATGGATATTGGTGACATCCTTGTCTTTGACCTGTCAAATACCTACTCTCCTCTTATATTAGAAGCTAATGAAAACCTGGGAGGTAATCAGAGTTTTATTATATTAGGGTTCTCCCACTTCCCTGTTTTAGGCATGAGCCTTCTAGAAAGCCAAGCCCTATCTGTCCTCCTTTGACAGTTCAAAATTACTTTGTTTCATTCTTCTTTTCTTATCAGAATTTCTATTTCCCCTCTTAAGTATAATATTTAATATAGTAGGATTTCACCAGTTTCTCTTTGGTGTAATTTAGCATAAATGGCTAATGACTGGGGCATTGAGGTAGTGGTGGTCATGGTGGTTGATAAGGGAAAAGATGGGAATCTGTACAGGTAGATTCTAATGCACACTAAAGTTTGGGAGCCACTTATGTTGGTAACTAATCATTGGAGTCACCTGAGGTGCTTATTCAATATACCTAAAGCTGGACATCACCCTCAATAGACTCTCATTTAATGACTCTGAGGTGGAACTCTAGCTTGTATATTTTGAAAATGATCCCTAAGTGATTGTGATATATATCTTCATTGAGACTGGCACCAGGGAGCCATCTTTCTTTATTAGATTTAACTCTTACCTATCACCGGTTTTTTCTAATTAATGTTTCCTCATTTAAACCTAAAAGGAAAAATCTTAAGAGTTGGGTTTTAATTTTCCATGATTATCATTGTAAATTTTAATCTGTTAGTGTACTTCAGCTATGAACCAATTACTTAAAGGTTCACTAAGATAATATTTCAGTTGAAATTACACTTGCAATTTGAGTGATAATCAGCCCATACTTACTATTTGGATTTACATTATTTGTCCCCAAGAAGTAACTCAGCTCCATTTAGAAGTGACTTCCTTCATTCCACAGCTCAACTATACCAAATCCCTTCTCTCTAAGCAAAAAAGAAAATATGAAGTATTGCATCTATCATACTATAGAATGATAGTTCCATGCAAGTATATGATCTGTCAGCCTACTTTGACCACTTCTTCCATTCTTCATTCATTAGTCAATTACTGAGTGCCTATACTGTGTCAGGCACCATGCTGGTATGTACAGATAAATGAGACAATTACCCAAATCCTCAAAGAGCTCATAATCTACTGGAACAGAGGCTGCATTCAGAAGCACATTAGCATGGAGTAAGTGCCATATCCTATAACAGAGATAACTTTTACCTAATTTATGAGTATGTCGTATATTATTAATTTTTAAAAATTTAATCTCTGGTTTTAGCTTTTTAAACCTGGCCCAAATGTACTTATTTCCAGAAGTTAAACTTCTTTTTCTCTGAACACATTTAATATTTTTAAAACACTATTCTTAACTGGACAATAGAACTATAGAAAAAAAAAACTACTCAAGCAATATTTAATTTTTAAACATTTTAAAATTAAAATGTTTAATAGATTTAATAAATAGTACATTGGTTTTAATATTTAAGGCAATATTTTTCTGTATTTCAGTATTTATTATATTTCTATTTTAAAATAGAAATGAATCATTATGAAATGGTTATACTTGCCAAATAAACTTATTTAAAATGTTCAATTTTGGTAATACTAAGGAACAGCAGTGAGAGAACATTTTATATAAATTAAACTGTTGGGGAGGATGTAGCTCACTGGGAACTTTATGCCATGATGGTAACAGTATTTGGAACAGCTACTTTGGAAAACAATCTGGCAGTAGCAAGGAGTCCATTCTGAGTTATCAGTTCCACTCCTAGATATGTGCCCTAGAGAAACTTTTGCACATGTACAAGGATATCCAAGGCAAGATTTTTAAAAACAGCAAAAAGTTAGAAATCACCTAAATGTCCCTTTACTGGAAAATGGATAAATCATTATAAGCCATATAATGCAATACCATGCAGCAATTAAAATGAATAAAATATAGCTGTACTTACCAACCTAGATAATTCTGAAAGCACATTGCAGAAGTCAGTGTGCAGTGTGATACCATTTATATAAAGTTTAAAAGGAGGATAAAGAAAAGTATACATTGTTCTGTACATTCCAGATGTATACAAAGAAGAGTATACATCTGGATATGTTTAGATGTAAACATTTAAACAAATGCATGAGAAAGATGAAAAAAGAAAGACAAGAGTGATTACCTTTGAGAATGAGGAAAAATACAATTGGGGAGGAATATATAGGGGGCTTCAACTGGATCTGAAAGAGATTACGATATAGGAAATTTGGATGTTCAGTAAATGAGCATTTATTTTCTCTATGCTTGAAATATTTAATAATACAAGTGTTTCTTTACAGTGCAAGAATTTGCTTATTACCTGTAGGAGTAGCTCTTTAATGTTTAAATGTTAGGCAGGAGACACTTCTAAGGTTCCACTAGAGCTTGGCTTACCTTCAGTTGATATTCTTTTTGTCATTCTCTTAATTTCACCTTCCTGTTAAAATAGAAACTAGTTTGGGGCATGAGTTCTACAAGATTAGAAACACCTGCTGCTTGATCACCATTCTTTGACTAGTTTTTAAAATTTAAATGAAATAATTTAAACATGAAGTGAAAATTGCCAACTTAGAAAGCTCTTGTCATTGACTTTCTTTAGAAAGTTAAATTTCATTCATATTTTGTAATCAGTGTTGGGCTGTTGTAGTTATTATGTTTATGCTTATACTATTGCTGGTATAGCTTCTTAAATAAATCATAAGGCTTCATTTATCTTAGTCCTCATTTATTCATAGTCAGAGATTCTGATATTTTATATAAATGAAATTTGGAGATAATGAATCATACTCCATAAAATGGCAAAATTCTAGAAAGTCATTTTTGAAAGATATCGTTTTATCTTAACTTTTATCTTCCGGGCTTGCTTAGTGGTACATACTTTAATCTTGTTTAATGATTCAGGGTTGTCTTCCATGTAAACATTGACTTTTGTAGAGTAGCAGCTCTCAAAAGCTAGAGAGGGCAGTATAGGATTGTTTGCCCATCATCCAGCTGGTCTCAAAACAAGACATTGAAATCTTTATCCTGTTAGCTGTCATGTTGTTTACATGGTAGTGTATCTGGTTCTTACAATTTTTTTTTTAAATCTTATTGCATCTAGCAGTCTGTGGGCCAAGGTAGCTGTTTAGAAAAGTGCATAAAATGAAAATAAACAAATTTAGTTTACAAACAAGCTTTATGTTTATATTTCAGTGACATCTACTTTTGCTAAGTTTAAAAAAAAATTGTTTTTTATTCATTTTCTTCCAGTTGAGTGGTTGCAAATAAGTGAGATGTTATTGTTAGCTAAAATAAACCCTTTGAAGGAGAGAGCACTGGTCTAATTTATTTCAAGACTAGCATACCCATTCAGAAAGGTAGTAATAACTCAAGACACTGCTAGGGAGAATGAACTGTTTTCCTCAGAACTCTTTTTAGAAAAAAAAAAGTTTTAAAACTATTTATAATAAAATGTGAATGAAAAATGGTTGTGAGGACTTTTCTTTGGCATTGGATACCCCATGAAGGTTTCTATACATTTTTTAAGAGATGGGGAGACCAGCCTGGTCTTGAACTCTTAAGCTCAAGAGATCGATCTTCCCACCTCAGCCTCCGAAGTAGCTGTCTATACATCTTTTAAAAATTTCATTATGAAAAGTTTTTAAGACCTAGAAAAAAGTTTAAAAAATACTACCATCAAGTTTAAGAAACAAGCATTATCAAATCAGGAGAAACCCTCAGTACATCCTCCTTAATTGCATCCCGTCCTATACATCTTTAAATATACAGCCTTTTTCTGTTTTTTATTTTTAATGAATCTATTAAAACTTAAAGTAGCTTTTTAGGTAAACAAACCTCTTATGGTAATGAAATTATATATCCCCAAGGGCCATGAACACTACTTTGTGTTATCTGTATTAGGAATTATTAAATTGTTATTTATAATAGCATTATTTCTTTATTTTAACATTTAGTTTCTATGCCTTTGCATATGTCAACCTGGGTTATAATGAAGAACATTGTTGCTAAAAATGGATTTTCCGGATTATTTTCAGGTAAAAATACTTGCTTTACCAAATCATTGAATAGAATGATTACTTTTAAACCTATCACCTTCTAAAATTAACTTATAGGAGGAAGTTATAGGTAACATAGTGTGTTTATTTTCTCCTAAATATCTGTATTATAAATTAAAATAAACGTTAAGTAACAGATTTCCTATCAGTAAGATAAAAATTTCTCTATAATGTAATATGGATTGAAGTGAGGTTGTTGGAGGTGCACAGTCTTTTCTACCAATTTATGGATTTTAACATATTCATTTAATTTGAACATTATCAGAATAAAGCCAAAAAATTATATTTTTAAAAATAAGGTAAGAAAAAAATATTTGTTTTGATTATTCCTATTCTTTTTTCAGGCCTAATTCCTCGCTTAATTAAAATTGCTCCTGCTTGTGCCATTATGATCAGTACATACGAATTTGGAAAGGCTTTTTTCCAGAAACAAAATGTTCGAAGGCAGCAGTACTAGTGATGCTGTTTCAACTTGAAACAACAACTATAACCAAAGAAGATGGAGACTCTTAGGCAAGAATGTTTTTCACCATTATTCTCTTACAATGATTTTAAGTCTTTCTTTCCTATAATTTAAATAAATGATTTCAGCTCTACCTCTAAACCATAATTTTAAAATAAATTTTATCCTATTTTTGGTGATACAGAAAAAAATATTCTAGAAATCACCACCATTGAGCATTCTTGTAAAAATAAGACAAATTACTCCTTAGCATCAAAAGCAATCTCTGCGAGTTTAATATTATATGTTTCAGTGTAACATCATCTTATTGGGAGTGTGTCGGATACACAAGAACTTTTTGAATTGTGTGCTGAATGATGTACGTAGTCTAGAAAAAAGCCCAAGTCTTGTGCACATTTAAATCATGTACATAGGTATTTCTGTATTTCAGTAAAGTAGGTAAGGCAGTCGTTAAATAGCATTGTTGACATTGACCAAATATTGCCTGTTTCCTTTAATTCAAATGCATTAGGTTCCCGCCTCCCTGTCCCTCCCTGCCATGTTGCTGTTTTAAGGCTTCACATGTATTAAGATTTCTTTGATCAAAATTGTGGCTGTTCTCCTTATGAACCATAATATAATCATTTGTGTGCTGTACATTGTGCCATTTTTGATGACTAAATGTCTATATTTCTGCTGTTCCTGTAAGAGAGGGAGTTTTTTACTGATAGTAGCAAATGTTCACTTCAGCCAAACTTGGGTGTTCAGTGGTAAATTACATAGTATTTAGACTGGTAAAAATAGTTTGCACACAGGAATAGCCTCTGATTTTTAGCCATCTTGTAATCCAAGTATCATTGTTCACGGAATTCTCTAGGTCATTTTTATTGTCTTGTTCTAACAAGACATTATTGCTACAATAATAGTTACAAAATATTTCTAAAATATCCTTTGATTTTTACACTAAGTATGGTAGAGTAAGAGGCTAAACAAGAAGCTGTTTCCTTGAAGACATTGCTTTCAGTCACCGTACATGTCTAAATACTTTAGCTTATCATTCATTGTATGTAGGAATGAGATAAGAAAGGATATGATGGCAGGAAAAGAAATGCTGTCATTTTTTATACTTTAGTTTTATTGTCTTAGGATCTATATCCTTTAAAAAGAAAACAGCACTTTATTGCAGTCTTTATTTTAGGAAAATGTGAAGCATTTTTTTTCCTCTCCTAAAATGAATAGATGACAAGTCTTTAGTGCTGGTAGAGGAACTAATTGATTTTGTACTATAGTAGGAAAGTGTAACACCAGAAATAAAGTATATAGGGTTTGCATGTAATCTTCTGTTTATTTTATCCTATGTTGATTTACCTTAAATTTGCAACATATCTACATAAATATTCATGACTTTCTTATATTTCATTAAAATGTTTATGCCTTCTTAAAATCACTGTGCTTCTAAATATTTTTATATAAAATCATTGTATAATGCTGTACTGTGATATATATATATGAAAGTTTATCTTGAACAGTGCTAACAATATTAAATTTAAATTTATCTTAGTTTTGCTATGCTTATGGATAATTCATAGAAAAAAAGCAGAAAAACTTAATACTGTTCCCAAAAGGCAGTTACATATTTCAGTTTAATATCACCTATAAGTATGAGAAAGGTTTCCATGTCTCCTACCCCACACTGCACTTAGGAAAATTCTTACTTATGAATAAAGTAATATAAGTAAATCTAAATGCCTAGTAGTTTTTCTAACACATACTACATGCAATGTATCTGGATGAAAAGAAGGCTGAATTGAAGCTTTCTTTATACTTAAGAGGTAAAGAAACAATACTTTTAGAATTCTGAACCAAAAAGGGTTCAGAATTTTGCCATAATAACTTAATTTGTATTAAAATAGTACCTAGAAAAATTCAGTCCATGGAATAGCTAAAATTTTAAAATTTTAATTTGCTTCCAGAGTTCTGTCTGATAAAATAATTGAACCATAATTGGCACGATGAATATTCCCAGGTTTTACGTCAGTATTCAAATTTAACTCAGCCATATGGGCTTTCCAGACTTTTCAATACATATGTTGCAGGAATTGCAATATTTGTAAACATGCGCCACAACAGTGTTCTTGGTGATGTTTCTCAAACAGCTTTTATTCTATTAACGTTACATTTTCTAACATAAACATTTAGTTGATTAAATGTAAAATTTTAAGAAGGAACATCTTTAATTTTAAATATTAGATGATTGCAACCTTTAATGTAGTACATATTTGACTTTTTTAAAAAAGGCAATTTTTTTTCTTCTTTTTCTAGGAAAACTATTCACGATGGTTATTTAACTGCATGTGTTTTTTAAAATTTTCCCTCTTGGAACAACACCTACTGGGGTCTGTCAAAGGGTGGAGAGTGGGAGGTGGGAGAGGGACAGGAAAAATAACTAATGGGTACTAGGCTTAATACCTGGGTGATGAAATAATCTGTACAATAAACCCCCATGACACACAACGTTACCTATATACAAACCTGCACATGTACCCCGAACTTAAAATTAAAAACAAATTCTTCCCTCTTTTTGTCTTGGGCACAAGTGTTTGGGGTGTGGACAAGTTTATTGTATCCCTTTTGAATTTTCTTCTAAGATGAACTTTTCAAATAAAAGATTACTGCTTTTATATTTTAATCTGTCAGCATTTATTGGGACATTTTTTGTAGTAGGCAGTATAAAAAAAGCACTGGAGACAAGACATTTCAGATATTGTTACTGGCCACAGGAGGTTTCAGAGCTATGACTGATTGCTAGAAGCATGCAAAGGGAGTCATGGGAAATATGGGGAGTTGTTCACTCAGCCTGGGGGCAGAGAAGCGGAGTGGTCAGGAAACCTAAGAGTTGGACTGACAGGCAATCCAATTAGTAAATAAGCAGGGAAGTGGGAGTCTCAGTAAGGCAGTGGAATTTAGTCCATATGGCTTGAACAAAATGTATACATGGAAATGTAGTAAGAGATCAGACTGGAAATGTAGTCAAAGGCCTTGTGTGCTAAAGGAGGAACAAGAAGGCCATGGGAAGCCTAGGAAAAAAATTCCGGCACAGTTGTAACAGTTAGACTTGGGTTTTGGAAAGATAACTAGCAGTATGGAAAATGGGGCTTATGATAAGGTGATCTGTGTTAGAAATCTAAAAGTTTTGGTTTGTATTAAAATATACTTTTTAAATGTACCATAATGAAAAAGAGGTAATTTTATCTTCCCTTTCCTTTCATCAGTTAAAACGACAAATGCTAAAACCAAATCGAAGCTGCTTTGCTTTCAGAAGAGCAGAATGAACCACAGTCTCGTGATGCTTAAGCAGTAATCCAATATGTTTAGCAAAATCTGGACATTTCATCTAATGACAGGAACTTTAACAAATCAGTTTGCTAAGTTGTAAATTTGGGACACATTTATAACCACTTAAAAACTGTATGTAAATCTAATGATTTAACAACTAACTTATGATTTACTTTTTCTGCCAATCATAATTAGTAGCTTGCATTTGGCCTTTATCTCTTTAGAACTTTTATATGTGATTTTATTTAATGCTTACATCATCCTGATGCCATCTCATAGGTGCCAAGAAGATAGTGATGATTCTTACAAAGAAAGCAAACATGACTATTTTATAATTAAATCAGTAACACTGCCAGAACCACTACTAAACTGTACTGATTCAATAGATGTGTATTCTAAAGCATATCATGTTACTTTTTAAAAATAGGATATTTAACTTGACGTGAGTTGGAATAAGGATTTCTCCGATTCCATTTTCATGTTAGTATTTTAGGTGTGAAACAATATATATTTACCACATTTGCTGAAACAAAAGTTTAGTGTGCAAGTTAAATCAGTTAACTTTTTGTCAAGCAAAATAAGACCACCAATGCATAGTACAAAATGTTTAATATACATGCAACAAGTATAGTATGCATCAAGGCAACAGAATACACATGGAAATATTGGCGTATAATTCAGCATTCTTTTGGAGGCAAGAGGGGTGGGTGAACAGTAAACACTACCAAACTAAAATTAAAGATTGAGACATACATTGTTTCTTCATGCAAACAGTAACTACCTTTAGTGTGAAATGAACTGTGTAGAAACCTGATTTTATAACAGCAGATGAATTTTACACCAAGATCTCCAAGAAAGGAGGAAAAGTCATGATCCTCAGATGTAATGTTTAAATCTGCATTTAGCAGCATGTTAAGATGCACAAATTATACATTAGACAGATCTGAAAAATTTTACGATTATGGAATCTTGAATTTCCTTCTACATTATAAAAATGTATGTAAAACCATTGTTTAATTACTAAAGGATAATAAATGTTAGTTGAGAGTGGACCATGAATGATAAAGCATTTAAACATTCTGATAGTTCATAGGAAAGCAGCAATAGTGCTCAAGTCCGGGCTAAAATTTTCAAATTTCTCCTTATCCATTTCCTCACTCCCTTCTCCCAAAGTTTCCATTGTCCTATTATACCTACCTTCCATCCCCCAAGCTGATGAAAACCTGCTTTGGATACTTCACTCACAATCAGGTATATAGAATTGAGAAACTGAGAACAAAAATGTGTCATTTCTCAAGAATATTCGCATTTCTACAAGTATTAAAGCCTTAAGCTAAAGGAATAAAGCTCTGAATATGTTCTGGCACATCTAAGATAACTTATTTTAAGGGCTTCCAGGCCTTTGTCCCCGAAGTGACACTGTTTGACTGTCTTACATGTAAGACTTGCCTTGTTACTACTTACTATCTTAAATTCCAAATTATGAGACTAAGCTGTAAATTTTGCAGAAAACTACCACACTCCTACATTTCTAACACAAAGAATGAATGTGGTAACGTCGGTTCTTGACTCTTCTCAATAAACAAAAATACCATATGAAGTCCCCAATAAGTACTGTGGCCTCATCATGTAAACAATGTATAAAATTTCTTTGGCACAGCTAATCATGTTTTCCTCATATTACTTACTATAGAAAATACACGCCATACATTTTCAGTATGGTGGGATTTTTAGGAATTAATGTAGCTGTTTCAAAAATTCCAAAAGAAATAAAAGTACAGATTACAACTTTTTTTTTGTTTGTTTTAAAAAAAGAAAACTAATTTTACCTGTACATAAGTGTGGGGATTTTTTAACATTTAAATGTTTTAAAATGAGATTATTGTGTGATTAATGCTAGAGGCTATAAAACACATGACACACTTCATTGTTGCACAAACAGGAAAAAGAACCAGCACTGAATATCAGACATATATTAATCAAGTATGATAACTACCCTATTGATCCTTGTTTAAAAGCCTCTCAAATCCTTAACTGAACTTGAACTCTTTCCTGGCAAAACAATTTTTCAACGTTTGTTCTACATTTTGAAATATGTCTAGTATTTGAGGCATACTTGATCATATTTTTAAATTGATAATCTTTTAAGAAAATCTTGAAAAACAGTTTATTCATTTTACCTAAATGGCATAAAATGCTGTAAAATAATTTACCTTGTGGCACTAACAAATTAAATCAGTAACTACCAAAACAGACACATTCCTGTGGAAATTATAAAATGTTAAGTGGAATGTTGAGTTGATACCAAATGGTAAATATTGAAGAAAAACTGAATAAGCCACTGTGAGAATGCAGCTGAGAACTTTCCCCTGATATTAAAAACAAGGCATTTAAAGCATAGAACTTACGAAGAAATTAATGAAAAAATGAAATTAACTTTTTTTTTTTGAAAATCTGAGAGAATGAAAAAATACTTAGCTTAAGTCTCTGGAATAAACCTTTGAAGTCAGTCTCTGGCCACTAAGGTATATTTAAATATATAAAAATCAGCTGAACAATATGTACAATTTGCTATGAACTATTTGGTGGATCTTTGAAAGTTTTTTTGTTTTAAAGCCTATTCCTTTCTAAACTTTCTCAATGACAAATATAAGAATTTTAAAACTGAAAAATGGCGGGATCATTGTTTTTCACTCAAAATCTCTTATCTGGAGTGGATTCTCTCTAAGCAATAGACTTTCAGACATGTACCAGAACAATATAAAATTTCAAAGGTCTTCCCAGCAGTCAAACATACGTAAATTAAACATTTACAACATAAAAACTTTTGGCTTTTACATAAAAATTTTCAGGATGGAGTTAGGCCTGGACTTGTCATCTCTGTTGTAGGACTTGCAAGGTAGTCATTAGATTTTAAGCTTGTTAGAGACTTGTAACTTGCCACTGACGTTAGAGATCCACAGAGGCCAAGTAATGAGGGAGTATCTTCTTTACCTGAAAATTACAATTAAATAGCAAATAATTAATTGCCCTTCAAGAATGATACAAATAAGATCCTAAAACCATTAGAAATTTCCATAGTTTACAAGATATTGCAAATATATGTAACTATTAAGTCAAAGATCTAGATCTCAGTATCTTTGCTTTTTTGGCGGTTTCATCATCACCCTTAAACATTATAAAAGATTATTTGTGCTGCTCATAAAAGTTCTAGATATGGAAGTTTGAGATACCAAGTTTTAAAGCACCAATAAAATATTTACCTTTTTGGAGAACATGGTTATGTCAAGTTAGTAAAAATCTAAACTGAAGTAACAGTTAACAGTCCCCAGGCCACAGAAATACCAGGAAATCCGTATTTTGTTACAGCAATATATTAGAAGAAGGTGGAAGCTGGTTGGGACTGCCCCAACTCAATAGGAAGGCTTGATTTGGGGAGACTTTATTCATTTAGTAAACATTTATTCAGTATCCACTATGCATCAGGAACCTAATGTTAAGTGTTGAATTTCAGTAGACCCATGAAGGAGGAATGAGTACACCTGTTTCCATGGCTGAGGTAAAACAAGTTCTTTCCAAACTGGGTAAGTTTCAACCTGCAGTCTGCCTCAGTGTGCTGCAGTGTGATGCAAATGGCTATGTGGCTGGCTTGGGGCTATGAAAGGCTAATGACTGAATAATTAGGAGGTTTCCAAAGAAGATGGAAAACTTAGGCTTTACACAGTTATAGAAGTTAAGCTGAGCCAAATATCAGATGTTTCTGAATATTACATATTGTTTTAAACAGCCCTGTGAAATACTCTCATAGTCCTTTGTACTTACCCCACCTTATCATACTGTATGATAACTGTGGGGCAACTCCTACCTTTATTAGACTGTAATAATATCCTTGAGAAAGGATATAGACATTGTGGTGTTCATTATATCCCCAGTGCCTAGGACACAGCAGATGTTCAAGTATCTATATAATTAATGAATGATGAATCAGTGGAACTGCATTTGTACTTTTTATATTCTTTTTAAATGTGTGACTTTGGGCAAGGCATCTTCTCTGAGCCTGTTTCTTTCCTTTGAAATCGGAACAGATACCAGAAAATAACAGGCTATGCCAATTAACTTCACAGTTTTTTTGACCAGTAAAATACAGGAACATGTAGTGGTATTAGGAAAAGATATGGAACAGTAGTTGTTACATTCAGATTTAAATTGTTTATCATATTATGTTAGGATGAAAAAGTCTGTGTGTTCTAAGTATCCTTTTAATGTTTAAGCTTTGAGACTCACTTCAGGCCAAAATCACCTCTCTGGAGTTTTTGCTAAAAGCCCCAGGGGCTCAACTGCTTTGGATAGTTTCTTCAAATTTCTACTCAATTACTGACCTTGAAACTTTTTAAAAAATGTACTGCTGATTATGTATACGTGTATAACTATTTACTTAATTGTGGCAAATATATATATGTATGTGTGTGTGTGTATATATATAAAACATACAGTTTACTATTTTAGCCATTTTAAATGTAGAATTCAGTGGCATGAATTATATTCACACTATTGTGCACTCATCACCACTATTTCCAAAATTTTTCATCCCTCCAATTTTTTTCCTCAAAATATTGTTTTGTTTATGGAGGACCTTAAAATTTCTACATAGATCTGATGCTTTCTAGCACTGTCATACAAGTGATGTGTGTGTGTGACTTGAGAAATGAGAGGCATTTTGCAATTAAGATCTGTGTTCCCCTTTCTCAGAAGATAATTTACACATAATGCAACAAACAGCACCTGTCTTCTAAATTACGGTAAGAAATCTGTGCAAAATTGGGCCAACTTTCAGTTTAATATTCCTATTAAATAACAAAGGGGGACCTACCCCTGAATCTGCTTCAAAAAAGTAATGGATTTTGGGTTTTTTTTCTTTTTTACTGCAACTCAGTATGACAAATTCCTGCCTGAAGAGAGATGGCAAAAGGAGTCAGACATGTTTCCCCTTTAAAGTAGATACCCAGTCATGCACAAATCCTTCTGGGTTTGCCCCTACAATAAAGTGGAGAAGCCCAAATTTGCTGGGTTGTTTGCAAATAAAAATGAAATCTCCTAAGTAGAGTGTTGAAGCCAGGGTGGCCTTTAATATTATTAATGCCATCTAATATTATTTATTACAATTTGGATAGAAAATAAAGAGGCTAAGTTTTTTGATATCTTGAGATTTCAAACTCATTCTTATTTTACAAGTACCCAAAATAGCTGAGAGAAGAGAGTTACTCTGATTTTGCCCAAGTGTCAACAACAAAATATTTAACAATATAAACTGATAACAGTAACTAATATTTATTGATAACTACAGTCCAGGCCCTGTGTTAAGTGCTTTACATGAGTTTCTTAATCATGAAAAATCCCATGAAGATCTGTAAGTATCTTCATTTTGCAGATGGGGAGAAATATGTGGCCAAGAGGGCCATATACATAGTAAGAAGAAAGAAATGAAATCAAGTCCTCTGAATTCAGACTACCTTCTTGGTCACACTCTTGTATAGAAGGGAATCCATAAAACCTTTTACATAGGGGATTACATGTTTAGCTTGTATTTTCAATACTTGAAGGCTTTGTGAAGCGTGATTTTGAAGGATATAAATAAGAAAACGGACACAGGGAAACAAATACGAAGTCTATGGCAGTTGCCTGAACCAGTTGGTAGTAGAAGGGATACAGACAATAGAACAGACAGAGAAGTCTTAAGAAAGTCAAAGTGGTAGGATTTGGTGATAGCAAAATGTTAGGTGACAGGAGCCATGAATGACTCAGTAGGGTTTTAGACTTGCCAAGAATTCCCTTTTCAAAAAATAAAGTGGGACAACTGGATATCCATGTACGAGAGAATGAAGATGGATCCTTAGCTCACACAGTATGCAAAAATTAACTCAAAATGCATCAAAGACCTGAAAGTAAAAGAGCTAAAATGATAAAATTCTTAGAAGGTAATACAGGTATAAATCTGCATGACCTTTGATTTGGCAAAAATTTCTTAGATATGACACCAAAAGCACAAGTAACCAAAAGAAAAACTAGATAAATCGGACTTCATCAAAATTAAAAACTTTGGGTGTCAAAAGACACTAGCAAGAAAGTGAAAAGATACCAAAATCGAGAATATATTTGCAAATCACACATAAGGATCTGATATCCAGACTATACATACAGAATTACTACAACTCATCAATACAAGGGATAGCCATGTGATTTTAAAATGGTCAAAGGATTTGAATAAACATTTCTCTAAAGCTGATACATAAATGGCCAATAAGCACGTGAAAAGACTCTCAACATCATTATTCATTAGGGAAATGCAAATCAAAACCACAATCAGATATTACTTCTACCCATTGGGATGGCTATAATAAAAAAATAGACAGTAACAAGTGTTGGTAAGGATGCAGAGAAATTGAAAGCCTCATACATTGCTGATGGAACTGTAAGATGGTGCAGCCACTTTGGGAAACAGGTTGGCAGTTCCTCAAATAGTCAAACATATGATCCAGTCAATTCCATTCCTAGGTGTATATCCAAGAGAAATAGACATATGTTCATATAAAAACTTGTACATGAATCTTCATAGCAGCATTATTCATAATAGTGTATGATTCCATTATATAAAATGTTCAGAACAGACAAATCTAAAGAGACAGAAAGTAGATTAGCAGTTGCCAGGAGATAGGGAAGGGTAAATTGGAACTGAGTACTAACAGGTACAGGCCTTCTTTTGGGTGGGGAGTGATGACTGTACAAACTGTGAATGTTCTAATCACCACTGAACTGTACACTTTAAAATGGTGAATATTATGTTATATAAGTGGATTATATTTTAAAAGGAATGAAGTATTGATACAACTTGGATAGATCTCAACAGAAGTATGCTCAGTGGAAAAAGCCAATCCCAACAGTCTATATACTATATGTCTAAAATACATACATATACATATATATAGTAGTTATATATACTGTATGATTTATATAGCACTCTTGAAATGACAAAATTACAGTAATGAAGAACAAATTAAGAGTTTGCATAGATTAGGGATGGCACAGAGATAGGATAGGGCTGGAGAGTTTATGGATGTAGTTACAAAAGGGCTGCACAAGAGATCCTTGTGGTACTATTCTGTCTTGATTTGGTGGTTTGTACACAAAACTACATGTGTGCTAAAACAGCACAGAACTAACCACACTCACTATGTACATGTAAATCTGAATGAAATGAGTGGTTGGGTTAATTTCAAGATCATGGCTATGATACTGGGGTAAATTGGGTTAAGGATACATCCAGTACCATTCTCTGTACTATTTGTTCCACTTACATGAGAATGTAATTATCTCAAAGTAGAAAGTTAAATTTTAAAAAGGAGATAGCTAGAGAAATTCCTTAAAATGTGATATGTATTCAGGGAAAAGTGCAGTATATGAAGGAATACTAACCATAGCATAATAACCTTGTGCATACATATTTTTGCCTTGATTATCTTCAGGGTAAATTCCTAGATAAATGATTGCAGAATTAGAAAGTAAATGCATATGTAGGATTGTGTTAATTTTAAATTAGAGAGAACTCACAATGTATTTCTTGCAATTTGCTTGTTTACTTTTCAGTCTCAAGAATGTTTTACAGTTTTCCTCATACAGGAATAAATTTGACAAGAAATGTGCTGAGTCTCAATATTTCATGTTCTATGTTGCTACTTCAAGTTGTCTTTTCTCCTACCACTGGATTATCTCACTGGTTATGTGAAGGCTATTGATTTCTGTGTGATAATTTTATGTCCTGCTACTTTTCAGGACTACTTTTATTGTTTAAATTAGTGTATTACTTCTCAAATGTTTTCCAGGCTCATGAAACCATCTGCAAAAATCCAATTCTCATGTTGTGAAATTTCTTCCCTACATGCGTTAGCTAATACCTGTAGTATAATATTAAAAAGTGGTGGAAACAATGGGTATCTTTACTTTGTTCCTGATCTAAATGTTTCCCCATTAAGTAATATGCTAGCTTTAGGAAAAAGACACACAGACACATATATTCATGGAAAGAAAGCATTCTTCAATTCTTGGTTCTTGAATGTCTTTATCACGTAAGTGTTGGATTCTGCCGAAGGTTTTTTTGGCATCTGTGGAAGTAGCCTGTTCTATCTCAGCTCTATTAATATGGTATATTACATTAATGGATTTCCATTTATTGAGTCACATTATGGAACATCATATTCCTTGAATAAATTCACTTTGTCGTGGGGTGTCATTTTTTATCAGTTGCTAAATTATCTTCACTCTCATATTATTTAGAACTTTTAAATTAATATCCATAAGTGATGTTGGTCTATAATTTTTCTTTTTCATACTGTATTTATCAGGTTATATCTATTTCCTAAAAGAATTATAAAATTTTTCTTCATTTTTTATGCTTTGGAATAATAATTTATGAGACACTATGAATATTGGTCTTTGACAATTACGTAGAAGTCCCCTGAGAAACCAAGTGAGCCTGGTGCTTTTCTGTGGAGTAGTTCTTTAATAATTTTCTCTATTTCTTTTCTGGAAATTGGCCTGCCTAAGATTTCTACCTCTAGTGTGTCCAATTTTGGTCAAGTATATTTATGCAGGAAACTGTTTCATCTAAGTTTTCATATTTATTTGCAGAGAAGTTTGCAAAGTAGTCTCTTAATGAGTTTTAAATTACTTCTTTTTCAATGATCATTTCCCCATTTCAGTTATTTTTATTTGTTCTCCATTTTGTGATTAAATTAGCTGTGTGTCTAATTTGTTAATTAAAAACAGATTTATTTAGATCTATTTTTCTGTTCCTTTTGCATTTAGTGGCAATTTTATCTTTATTATTTCCTTGTGTTTTTGGTTACTCTGTTTTTCTTTTTTTCTTGCTTTTTGAACTGGGGAATTCATTTATCTTCTTACATTTTTATTGATAAACATAAATAAAAGTTATAAATTTCCTCAGCTCATTGCTTGAAGTAAATCCCATAATATCTGATGTGCAGACTTTTCATTGTCCTTGCTTTTTTAGAAATTCTTTATTTCAGTTTCTTTTTTTGTTCTAAGATGGTGGATGAGAGGCTTTTAGCATGCCTCAGCCACTTGGAAATAGCAAGATAGTGCATAAAGAGCAACTCTGTGGGCTTTAATTCAGTATGGAAAACAGGAATCCACCAGAATCATGAAAGACACCCTAGGAGAGAATGCAGTCAAACAGCCCCTTGCTGATAAAAGTGAGTAAAGCCCCAGTAGGAGAGAGGGGCAGAGAGCCTCCCTCTGTGACTCACCTTTCCACTGAGCAACCCTGGCCAAGGGAGAACACTTTGTTTCACGCAAGCCCTGCACCTAACTCCTGGGCTCAAACAACCCTCCTAGGTAGCTGGGATTACAGACATGCATCACTGCACCAAGCTTATGTTTTCTTTATGAGCTAACTTCTGAGCATTTTTGGGACTGTTCTATCTGTACTTAAGAAGAAGGTATATTATCTATTTTCAGGTTATAAAGTTCCATAGAGCATAAGATATACCCTAGTGATTATGTTGTTTAGGTGTATTATATTCTTTTTTGTCTATTTGTCTTATACTGAGAATAGTATAAGTCTCCAACTGTCACTGGATTTCTATCTATGTCTCCTTATATAAAGGGGGATGTCATTATTTGTTGTATAATCCTATTATATCTTAATTGTGTTTTTAGCATTTAAACATATCTTTCCTTATAATGCTTAATGCATTTTGGTTTAAAATCTACCCATCTGATATAAGGGTTGCCACCCTGCTTTCTTTGTTTTTTGGTTTTGTTTGTTTTTTTTGTTTTTGAGACAGAGTCTCACTCTAGCACCCAGGCTGGAGTACAGTGGCACAGCAGCTCACTGCAGTCTCAGCCTCCCAGGTTCAAGCAATTCACCTGCCTCAGCCTCCCCAGTAGAAGGGATTACAGGGGCCCACCACCGCACCTGGCTAATTTTGTATTTTTAATAGAGACAGGGTTTCACCATGTTGGTCAGGCTGGTCTCGAACTCCTGACCTCAAGTGATCTGCCCACCTCAGTCTCCCAAAGTGTTGGGATTACAGGCATGAGCCACCATGCCTGGCCCCTTCTTTGCATTTTTATTTGCCTGTTACACATTTGTCTATTCCTTTATATTTAACCATACAGAATAAATCATGATTTTGTTGTAATTTTATGTATATAGTTATATTTACTGTTTCTCTCCTTGGTATATGTTGTTTGCCATTTCATTAATTTCTTTTGATAGTCTTTCTGCTGTGACAAATTATTTTTCTTTGTTAAATTTGCTGTTTCTCTTTCTAGATGACAAAGTTGCTCTTTTTTTAAAAAAAATTATGTATTTAGGAAGGTTTGTATTTTAGTTCTAGTTGTTACCTTTATACAAGTAGACAAATCTAATGCCAACCTCATTCTTTTCTCCCTTTCTAGTTTGTTTCATCATTTGGCCTAGAAGTCATCAGTATGTTTTCATTATTGTTACTATGTAATAATTTTAGTAGAATTTGTCTTGTAGGTGATTACTTCAGGTACATTTTCTTTAGTACTTGGTTAGATTTTTCAATTTGTATATTATGTCTTCATTTACTTCCAAACGTTTTTCTTGAATGATAGATTTTGGTATTGGTTCTGTTCCACTATTTTATCTTCTCCAGTAACTCTATAAACATGTAAATTTGATATTATTGTCTTCCAATTCAACCACTTCATAACTCATTTTACTTCTTTCTTTATCTCACTTTCATTCTCTTGGTGGTTTTCCCATTTTTCTTCAATGTTTTAGATTAAGTTTTATTTCAAATCCATTCTTCTTTAGATACCCTTGTATTAGTCCATTTTCATGCTGCTGATAAGGCATACCTGATACTTGGAAATTTACAAAAGAAAGAGGTTTAATGGATTCACACTTCCACGTGACTGGGGAAGCCTCACAATCATGGTGGAAGGTGAAAGGCACATTTCACATGGCAGCAGACAAGAGAAGAGAGCTTATGCAGGAAACTCCCCTTTTTAAAACCATCAGATTTGGTGAGACTCATTCACTATCATGAGAAAAGTACTGTAAAGTCCTGCCCCCATAATTCAATCACCTCCCACCAGGTTCCTCCCATAACATGTGGGAATTGTGAGAGTTACGATTCAAGATGAGATTTCAGTGGGGACAGCCAAACCATATCATTCTGCCTCTGGCCTTTCCCAAGTTTCATGTCTAACATTTCAAAACTAATCATGCCTTCCCAACAGTCCTCCAAAGTCTTAACTCATTTCAGCATTAACTCAAAAGTCCAGAGTCCAATGTCATCTGAGACAAGGCAAGTTCCTTCTACCTATGAGCCTGTAAAATCAAAAGCACGTGAGTTACTTCCTAGATACAATGAGGGTACAGGCAGTGGGTAAATACAGCTGTTCCAAATGGGAGAAATTGGCCAAAACAAAGGGGCTGCATACCCCAAGCAAGTCCGAAATCCAGCAGGGCAGACAAATCTTAAAGTTCCAAAATGATCTCCTTTGACTCCATCTCTCACATCCAGGTCATGCTGATGCAAGGGATGGGTTCCCATGGTCTTGGGCAGCACTACTCCTGTGGTTTTGCAGAGTACAGCCTCGCTTCTGGCTGTCTTCACAGGCTGGTGCTGAGTGTCTGTGGCTTTTCTGGGTGGATGATGCAAGATGTCAGTGGATCTACAATTCTGGGATCTGGAGGACAGTGGCCCTCTTCTCACATCTCCACTAGGTGGTACCCCAGTAGGGACTGTGTGTGGGGGTTCTGATCCCACATTTCCCTTCTGCACTGTCCTAGCAGAAGTTCTTCATGAGGGTCCCACCCCTGGCAGCAAACTTCTGCCTGGGCATCCAGGTATTTCTTTACGCCTTTTGAAATCTAGGCAAAGGTTCCGAAACTCCAATTCTTGTCTTCTGTGCACTTGCAGGCTCAACACCACATGGAAGCTGCTAAGGCTTGGGGCTTGCACCCTCTGAAGCCACAGCCCAAGCTCTATGTTGGCCTCTTTCAGCCACAGCTGGAGCAACTGTGACACAGGGCATCAAGTCCCTAGTCTGCATACAGCACAAGGATCCTGGGCCCAGCCCAGAGTAAAAAAACCATTTTTTACTCTGAGGCCTTCCAGGCCTGTGGTGGGAAGAGCTTCCATGAAGACCTCTGACATGCTGGAGATATTTCCCCCATTGTCTTGGGGGATTAGCATTCAGCTCCTTGTTATTTATACAAATCTCAACTGGCTTGAATTTCTTCTCAGAAAATGGGATTTTCTTTTCTACCACATTGTCAGGCTGCAAATTTTCTGAACTTTTATGCTCTCCTTCCCTCATAAACTGAATGCCTTTAACAGCACCCAATCACTCTTGAATGCTTTGTTGCTTAGAAATTTCTTCCACCAGATACCGTAAATCATCTCTTTCAAGTTCAAAATTCCAGAAGTCTCTATGGTAGGGGCAAAATGCTGCCAGTCTCTTTGCTAAAACATAACAACAGTCACCTTTGCTTTAGTTCCCAACAAGTTCTTCATCTCCATCTGAGACCACTTCAGCCTGGATTTCATTGTCCATCTCATTATCAGCATTTTGGTCAAAGACATTCAACAGGTCTCTAAGAAGTTCCAAACTTTTCCACATTTTCCTATCTTCTTCTGAGCTTTCCAAACTGTTCCAACCTCTGCCTGTTACCCAGTTCCAAAGTCCTTTCCACATTTTTGGGTATCTTTTCTGCAGTGCCCCACTCTACTGTTACGAATTTACTATATTAGTCCACTTTCATACTGTTAAGACATACCCAAGACTGGGCAATTTACGAAAAAAAGAGGTTTAATGTACTCACAGTTCCACGTGGCTGAGGATGCCTAACAATCATGGCAGAAGGTGAAAGGCACATCTCACATGGTGGCAGATAAGAGAGCTTGTGCAGGGAAACTCCCCTTTTTAAAACCATCAGATCTTGTGAGACTCATTCACTATCATGAGAACAACACGGGAAAGACTCGCCCCAATAATGAAATCATCTCCCACTGGGTTCCTCACGTGACACATCATTTCTTCTTGCACATTGATGTTCTTAGGTTTTGATTTCCAATTTGAAATGTTTCTGTCTTATGACTAATTGCTTGTTGGAGAATGTTTAATACAATTATATGACTTTATGAAATTTTATCAGATTTCATAATTTTATGAAATTTTATCAAATTATCACATGTACCCCCCAAAATATGTATATCCATTATGTATCAATTTTAAAAGTTACTTTAATAGGATATGAAAATTATATGGTTTTATAACATTTTTTTTTTCCTGCTTCAGTATTGCTTTCCTGGGTGGTGAAGTTCATCGGCTTAATTATTGTTCTCAATTTATGTGATTTTTAAAAATTAATTTTGCAAGGTAGAACCAACCCAAATGCCCATCAGTCAACAAGTGGATACAGAAACTGTGGTATATATATATAATGGAATGCTACTCAGTCATAACAAGGAATGAATTAATGGCATTTGTAGCAACCTGGATGAGATTAGAGACTATTATTCTAACTAAAGTAACTCAGGAATGGAAAACCAAACATTGTATGTTCTCACTCATAAGTGGCAGCTGAGCTATGAAGATGCAAAAGCATAAGAATGACACAAAGGACTTTGGGGACTCAGAGGAAGGGAGTGGGAAGGGGGTGTGGGATAAAAGACTCCAATTGGGTGCAGTGTACACTGCTCAGGTGATAGGTGCACCAAAATCTCACAAATCACCACTAAAGAACTTACTCATGTAATCAAATATCACCTGTTCCCCAATAACCTATGGAAATAAAAAATTTAAAAAAATAAAAATAAAAAAATACTCAATTTTAAAGAAAGAAAAACATAGTTTTGCATAGACAGTGTGTTTGCTCCTCAGGATTTCTATGGAAAGGGCTATTTGACTTGGATGGTTTATGAAATTTTAAATTCAAGAGTACCTGTTGAGGTTCAATCAGGCTGATGGGAAAAATATTAGAGAGTTATAGAAATAGACACAAATCTTGGAAGGCCAGAGGTTTGCATAACTTCGGTAATAGATCTGGCTAAAGGTGGTATGATCCCTTTACCTTTAAACAAATTAAAATAGTAATAAAGAAAGGCAGAGTAGTTTATCTAGCTAGCTTGTTTACTCATATAATCTTAAGACTAACTTTTGATGTACCCTGGGTGCTTAAGTGCTTTTTACTCAGCAAGCCCACAATGTCAATTACCCTCTAATGGTGTTGACTCAAGCTTTTGTTAATTAATCTTACTGAATAAATACAACTCTGACTAGCTGATCAGGGCCCAGTCACAACTGTTCACAGGACTCAGCAGACAGCCTGTAAGCAGCTCGGACCTTCAGTTGGACTGGCAGAGCAGAATATCTGTGTGTCAGTGTACTTTATTCATCCGTTGCTGGGTCAGAGGTCTGCAAGGGACAGACCCCCCACAGCTCGTGCCCCCTCCAGAGAAGTGCTGCTGCAAGTAAATTCTTCAATAAGTGTGCCAAAGTATGTTGTTGTTGTTTGTTTTTATTGTATGGCTTTCCTGGCTTTAAATTTACCTTCTTAACACTGCTTCTCTGCATCCCACATGTACTTTACCAGAATGCTGTTTTCATATGTTCACACTTAAGGTTGACTTTATCTTTCCAGAGGTGATTTTTGATCAATCTTAGGCCTTCCACAAACATCCCAATTCCTTCTTTTGCAGAGTTTAATTTTTCCTCGACCCCTGTGCTCACAGCTTGTTACAGAAGCATGAGAGCCTGCTTATATTTGGTATTTATTTTTCTACTCCCAGGCAATTTGAAGTTTGTTTATTTAGTGTCTGCTATTTATGCTGAAAGCTTGGGTTTTGTGTGGTTTTATTTGTCCTCTTTTATTATATTTTTATAGGATATGCTGATTCAAACCTGCATCACTGCCATTACCTCAGCTATCCAAAATTCCCCAAATTTTTTAAATCAGATTTGAGAATTCTAGGAATCTTACTAACTCATCATGAGAACATGTTTCCTTCCTGGTCACCAGTTTTTTGTAGTCTATTATGTTTACCATGCAGCCCCCTTTTTGTTGGGTGGCAGTTGGTAGATTTTTGGTTAATTTTTACTCGTTTTATTAAATAATTGGTTATGGAAACTGTAAGTAACTTTTAATCTGCTATTAAACACTGAGTTATTGAAGACAATACAGTTGTTTTTATAGTGTCAAAATGTTCATTATTACTCTTGTCCTGTTGATATCAAAATACCTATAATAAAAATTAGAGTAAAATCCTAAATAAATGTCTTTTAGATGAAGAATCATAAATAAATTCATTCATAGTATGAATTAGCTTTTAAAATATACACATTATAGATCATGGCAGTGAATCCAAGTTACTATTAGATTTATTAAAAAAAGTACTAAAATGTTAAAATAGATTAAGGCCCTTTGAGAACATTTCAACAACCAACTTAAAGAAAGCAGAAAATTCAGTTCAACACAATATTTACACTGCCTGAGCCTGCTGGTTAAATGAATTTCTACTTTATTCCTCACATCCTATGTCATTATATGGTTACTTAATCAATAAATGTTTAATAAGTTGCCCATCATGTGTCAGCCTCCAGTCATACACTGGTGAAAATGATGGATAAGATTTTTACCCTCATGAACCTTACAGTTCAGAGGGGGTTTACAGATAAGAATCATAATAAAATGCATGGCAGTATGATACAGCATGCCTGGGATGGGCTGGGGATGAGATGGGGATGGGGGTGGCTATTTATGATATGGCAGTCAGTGAAAGCTTCTTTAGAAAGATGACATTTGAAGAGAATCTACCACGCAAAGGCCTTAAGAAAGAAGCTTTGGGGCAGTGGAAAAGGCAAGTGCAAAGACAGTCAGGTAGGAACCAGCCTGAAGAAATACCTAGGTCAGTTTGCCGTGGTACACAGACCAAGGAAAAGAATGGTATGAAATGAGGCAGATGCTAGCAAGGACAAGATCAAGTAGGAGGCTAGGAAAAGCAGTTTGGATTTTATTCTAATTGCCATTGAAAGCCATTGGAGAGTTTTAAGCAGACTTAACAATATTTTCTGATTTAAGTTTTTAAAGGTCACTGATTACTACATGGAGAATGGACTGTGAGGGGGCAAGCAGCTTGCTCCAAGTGGCAGAGACTAAGGTTGTAGTAATGGAGAAGATAATGAGTAAATGTATATAGCATGTTTTATATGGAAGCTGACAGGACTTGTTTATAAATTGACTGTAATTGTAAGGAGAAAGAATAGAATCTAGGATAATGGCTATAGTGCCAATACATATTGCAAGACAGAAGGCAGGGTAAAAATTGGAGGCTTAAGCGAATGCAGGTTCCCCTTAGGTAGGGGATTCTCTTTCTTCCCCTATCTCTCATATATACCCGAAGTCGTAAACTGAGAGGAAAGAAAGAAAGATAAAAGACTGAGAACCAGATCATACCAGTGAACTCATCCAATCCAAAGTGCTGGAGTAACAGCTGTAACCTATGCTGAAGAAGAGAAAGAAAAGAGCTTTGAACTGAATAGATGACTGGTTTTAAAACCAATAGGTTGAGTCTTAGAAACTGATGTGGGACCATATAATTCAAAGTAGCCTGAAAAGTTAGGGAATTGGACCAAATGATGTGGGAAGATGCAACCCAAAGGGAAGAGAGGCTGATATTGCACATCTGAAAGCAGTAATAGGAAAAAAAAAATACTTTTATGTTTGTTCCTGAAGATTTTAAAAATACTCAATAAACCAAGTACCATGAGTGATTCAAGAATGAGGAAGTGGTCAGTTATGTCAAAAGTTGCTGAGAAGTTTAATGGAATAAGACAGAACTGACTTTAGCAGTTCTCTGCAATATGTTAATAGCTGATTACCTTGATGAGTCCTTTTATTAAAGTGACATAAAAGCCAGATTGGTGGGGTAAAAAAAGAGTACAGGAAGTGAGTAAATGAAGGTAACAATTAAAGACAAATGTTTTGAGAAGGTTAGCCCCACACACACACACACACACACACCAGAAAGATACAAAGGCAGACCATTTTTAATCATAACAGCTGCTTAATTTCCAGCATGATTCACAGAGATGTCACTATCATTCTCTGGCAATCATCTGCAACCAAAATATGGCTGGTGCAGGAAAAGAGTAATTTTCAAATAGTTCTTTGTTTTCTTACCTTCACTCATTACATTTAATGTGTCTTGTTTTCCATCTCCTTCTTGTGACTGACCTGGATCCAGTGAAGTCTGAGAAAGGCTAACTTCTGCTGATAACTGGTCAAGACTTTGATAACTTTTCCTGTAAAGCAAGGATGAAATACTACTTGAATTTCTTTTCACAAAAAAAGAATTTCTTGAGTGGTTCTTTAATGGTTTTCAATATGTTAAATTTCTGGTTAAAATTCTCCCCATCATTTCTCCTAAATTTTGCTTCGTATTTTTTGCTTCAGTATGATCTCCTCCCTCATACTTTCCCTCTATCCTCTTTCAAAGCATATCTGTTTAATCCATTGGAAAACAGGAAAAAAAAGACAATTTGTCAGACATAATCTTCACACCAATTTTTGATTACATAGATGGTTAAGAAATGGGAACTTCTGGTTATTACCAATTTTCAAAGAACAGAAAATCTTCACATTACTCTTAATGAAGATATAAAATTGGCATAACAATAATGACCTAGTGTCTCTTAAGCACTTCAGAATTCTTCAGTGCCTTGACATTATTACAGATTATATAGCAACAAAAACAAATTATTATTACAAATTCCTGTAATTAAAAAGTTTAAAAAGTGCTGGGTAATAAAATACCTGTTTGTATTAATATACATCAAGATGATTAAATTCCTCTCATCTAGTTGCTATTTTGAGGCCCATTTTCTATTAAGCTAATAAAAAGTTAATTATATTACATGTTAAATTCAGTTATAAATGGAAAGTTAATGAAAGCTTATTATTAACCTTTCCTCATATTTGGTTCTTCAGGATAAAACCAACCCAAAAGATAAACACAGCTTTGGTTGTTACACTTTACATAACAGGACAGAATTATATTTCCATATATAAGTGGTCTAGAGAAAGAATATGTTTTTCAGCCTCAATATCTATTATTTCCTAAGGTAGCCAAACACCACCTAATTTCCTAAAAATATATTTTACAATAATTTTTATAGGAATGTACATATAATTTAAATTATCTATTTCACAGTTATCTCTAATCATATACACAAAAGTAGACTTAGTTACAGGTTTCCAAAAATATGTATATTAAATGTGATTTGAATGTTTATATGTAGTCTCCATTTTATGTTAATTCACGACTCCATTCAAAATGGGGAGGAAGGGGGGAAATAATTTACTTTAGTAACTGAATAACAAACTAGATTCACCGTTTAAAAAAAAGCAAAGCCCAACAGGTTTTACCAAAACAAGTTATTTTTAATTGCTTTTGTACATATTCTCTATCAATTTTATTAAGATTTTATAGGATTTCATAACGAGTAGATATATACAACAGGTAAATATTTTTCTAAGAAGTGAAGAATGAGGTGACAGAATAACTTTACCAGCTTACAAAACAGTGTTCTCACTTTATAATTTGATGACTTTTAAATGCTTATAGTATTAAAGTCCTTAGTTAAAACAATTTTTAACTACCAGGAAATTCTACTGTTGCAGAAAACTTACGATCACAACAGATAACATTTATATGAGCTATGCAATAAAAATGATATCTAATATTTATATAGCACTTACTATATGTTAGGCACTTGTCTACATATATATGAATTTATTTCATCCTCATAACTACCATAAGAAGCTAGAATTATTACTATCTGCACTTTATGGCAGAATAAACTGGGTCACAAAGAGATTAGATTTAAACCTGCTAGTCTGGCTCTAATTTTCTCTCTTAAATACTATGCTATCTACTACCTAGTATAGGAAGAAAAGATCTGGCTTCCTATTTTATTAGAAATCCTTCTCTGGCCGGCATGGTGGCTCGCACCTGTAATCCCACCACTGGAAGGCCGAGGTGGGAAGATCAATCACCTGAGGTCGGGAGTCCAAGCCCAGCCTGACCAACATGGAGAAACCCTATCTCTACTAAAAATACAAAATTAGCTGGGCGTGGTGGCACATGCCTGTAATCCCAGCTACTTGGGAGGCTGAGGCAGGACAATCGCTTGAACCCGATAGGTGGAGATTGCGGTGAGCCAAGATTGCGCCACTGCACTCCAGTCTGGGCAACAAGAGTGAAACTCCGTCAAGAAAGAGAAAGAAAGGAAAAAAAGAAATCCTTCTCAAGAATGGCCTTGTTTAATGAGACAGATCATGTAAACTATTTAACCATATTACAGAAAATTTCACTTGATTTGCATTAAAATCTTTTTTTTTTTTTTTTTTTTTTTTTTTTTGAGACGGAGTGTCGCTCTGTCGCCAAGGCTGCAGTGCAGTGGAGCGATGTCGGCTCACTGCAAGCTCTCCCTCCCGGGTTCACACCATTCTCCTGCCTCAGCCTCCTGAGTAGCAGGGACTACAGGCGCCCGCCACCACGCCCGGCTTTTTTTTTTTTTTGTATTTTTAGTAAAGACAGGGTTTCACTGTGTTAGCCAGGATGGTCTCAATCTCCTGACCTCGTGATCCTCCCGCCTTGGCCTCTCAAAGTGCTGGGATTACAGGTGTGCGCCACTGCGCCCGGCCGAAATCTTACTACTTTAGCTAGAGAGGAAAACAGGAACATAGGAATTTAAAAAGTAGTTATAAATACATTTACTTTCCAAATTATTTTTTTGTGCCCAATAGGTATCTTACTTTTTAAGTTGAATGACAGCTCAAGATGAGTTTCTGACACTGATTTTTCATCATAGAATACCTCTTAATATTTCTAAATTAAAAAAATTACATATAGAAATAGTTACAAACAGTATAAAATACCCTATAAGCCAAAAGACATAGAATTCATCCGAATATTGTAAGGACTGAAAAAGTCTGACAGTACACATTTACAATAATCTCCAAGACTACCACCCACTACTGGGAAGAAACTCTGTAAAAGCAGCTTCTGACAATAGTAACATGAAATGAGCTTTCTGCATGACCTACTGAGGTTCTTTTTAGAATATCACATTTCTGAATCCAAAGTGGTGTTAGAGCCTTTCTCCCCTTTAATTTGTCACAGTTAGTGAACAATTATTGAGTTTATAACTTTGCTTAAACAAATGCCAATGAATATGGAAATAGAATTTGGTAGATGATGTTCTGAAGCAATAATAAAAATTACAACCCAAAATTAAGTACCTCATTCCTAAAATATTAAGAACTGTACCTTACAATATCTTCTTTGCATGAAAATGACTACAAATCCACTGTCTGGGAGGAAACAAATTCAGTTGTTTCAGTAATGGCTAAGAATGGGTTTGATTTCCTCATTTTTACCTGATTTCCAATGTGACTGACAGCTCCATCTGACAAACACTTGTTGCCATGTGGTAACGGTAACCAATCTATGAGAGTTCTGTCTTTATAAGGCCATGACTAAGCCCAAGCTATCTTAGAATCCTAGACTCATTAACATCACACAGTAAGATTAAAAGTAACTCACCAGATACATTAATCCAATTAATAGCTATTACTCTTTCTCAGAAGATAATTTTTTAAATAAAAGTAGCTTAATCAAAGTAAGAACCCAAGACAGTAAGAGTCATGCATTCTAAGTATACAAAATTTGTAGTTTAATCCTTACCTTTCCATTGTTAAATATAATTTTATTTATTTATTTATTTGTTTGTTTGTTTGTTTGAGATGGAATCTCACTCTGTTGCCCAGGCTGGAGTGCAATGGCACGCTCTTGGCTCACTGAAACCTCTGCCTCCCAGGTTCAAGACATTCTCCTGCCTCAGCCTCCCAAGTAGCTGGGATTATAGGTGTCAGCCACCATGCCTGGCTAATTTTTGCATTTTTAGTGGAGATGCAGTTTCACCACGTAGGTCAGGCTCGTCTTGAACTCCTGACCTCAAGTGATCTGCCCGTTGCAGCCTCCCGAAGTGCTAGGACTACAAACGTCAGCCACTGCACCCAGCCATTGTTAAACATAATTTAAATTAAACTTGTAGGAATTATGTCATGGGCATTTGGGAAAACCTACTAAATTCAATATCTAACTATCTGTACATTTTTAAACCTTAAATATAAATATCTATACATAAGATTGGATATCAAGTAAAAGCAAATCAAAAGGAAATTCAGAAATAATTCCGAATTTACTTGTTAATCAATTTTCTACAATCTTTCATATCAATAATCAGAAGTAATAAATGGTTAATCTCTGCATTTGCCCAGTATTATGTTAAGGTTAATAATAATTTATCCAGTAGTCATTGGGCAACAGAGAGTGTGATACATAGAAGGAGATAAGCATTATCCACATGTAGAAAATAAAAACAAATATATGTATGTTGTATATACAGAAGCACATGAATGTACATCGAGACAGAGATATACTTTTTGTTCTTTGTTTTCACAGAAAGATGTCTAAGGAACAAAATAATCATTTGCTATAGGAGAATATCTATATTCTCTTATTAAAATAAACAGAAGGATGCAAGGAAAGCCTAACAGGGAAGGGCATATATGAGTGATGTCAATGCCCAGTTTACAAGTTGTAAAAGATTTCTGCAGTTAGGGTCTCCTACTCCAAAAATATTTGAAAGACATAAATGGGAAAGAGAACTGTGAATACATATGAAGTGAAAGTCATTAGAAAAAATTAAAAGCCGGTCAGGTGCAGTGGCTCACGCCTGTACTCCCAGCACTTTGGGAGGCCAAGGCAGGTAGATCATGAGGTCAAGAGATCAAGACCATCCTCACCAACATGGTGAAACCCCATCTCTACTAAAAAAAAAAAAAAAAAAAAAAAAAAAAAAAAAAGCTGGGTGTGGTGGCGGGCACCTGCAGTCCCAGCTACTCAGGAGGCTGAGGCAGGAGAATCACTTCAACCTGGGAGGCAAAGGTTGCAGTGAGCCGAGATCGTGCCACTGCACTCTAGTCTGGTAACACAGTGAGACTCTGTCAAAAAAAAAAAAAAAGTAAAATTAAAATTAAAATTAAAAAAAAAATTAAAAACCTAAATAGTAGATCATGAAAGCATATAAGAGCTCATGATTCTCAATAATTTTGCAATGTGAATTATGGCCAAATTGGGAAATGATGATAATTTGAAAAGACTAAAAAAGCTTAAGTAGAAAATATAAATATGATGACAATGAATCTGATCTTTTGGGATAAGAATGGGTGAGTTAGGCAATAATCTAATAAGATTATAAAGATTATGTAACAGATAACCTAACAGGATTATTTAACAAACTCATGTGACCTAGACTTTACATATACATAAAGATATTAAAACAGAACTTACTGGAAACAAATAAGTAAGAAATTATTCTATGTGTGTGTTAAGGGAACATTATTTATACACTTATTTATTGTTCAGTTTTTACAGTAAGCCTGTCGTGCTTTAAATATTTAATATCATATCATGTTACCTTGTTAAAGCATGACAGGCTTTTACAGTTAAAGTATTACAGGCCTTTACATGATATCATGTTAAATTGTTAAAGCATGTAAGGCTTACTATAAAACGTATATCATGTTTGAAATACAGGAAAAGATATGAAATCCAGCATAGCTTGCTGGGTCTAAGTAATCTTGCCAGGTCTAAGTAATCAATAAATAAACTGGAAATTATATTTTTAAAATTTTATAAACAGCATAGTAAAGAGAAATAAATTTAAGATCTTCAATTATGAGAGGGATCTTTCCATGAGTAGGTGACAATATGACCAAATTATTCAATGGCTTAAGAAGACTAACAAATTAATTAAATAAACAATACACTGTTGTTAAATAAACAGGAGGCCATTAGCCTAAGGCTGTCCCCCCTACTCTGAGTTCCTAGTAACAAACTGCAACGTAATTTAGTAAACAAACCAAAGCCTAATTCAGGAGATTTTTTGTAACAGCCTGGTTTCAGCTAATCACAAACAGCTGAGATTCAGCTCATCCTAGGCAGCAAACTAATCCTACCATGCTAAATAAGGTATTTACTTAGCTGTAGCCAATCAGATGATTTATCTGCTTTTGTTTGGCTTATAAAAGCTTCCTACATCCACTGCTGGGCAGAGCTCTCTGAACCTTTTCTGGTTCTGAATGTTGCCTGATTCATGAATCCTTTGCTCAGATAAACTCTGTATAACTTAATTTGTCTGACGTTTTTCTTTTAAAACTCTCTTCTTAAATTGTCTTTGGCTAGCTGGTTGAATGAAGTTACAGAGTTCCTAGAGAAATAGCTATAGACATCCCATATCTTTGCCAGGAAAAATCATCTACTGTCATTAAAACTGTAATGAATTATAGGGTCAGTTTCTTTCTCCAGATTGTCAAGAGGGTTAATGTTCCTTATTAAAAAGGTTTTAGCCACCTCCTTCATAATTAGTACATTCTCAACAAATGTCTGTTGAACTTACTTAAGATATTGGTCAAATCAAAAGGAGCCAGTGATCAGGTAGTTCAAGAGCCTTGGCTTATAATAAAAGTTTGAAGAGAGAAAAAACTGGATCCTGATGAAAAGCTCTGATTGGTTTCAAACATGATATTTATGGTGAACTCCTCTATTCTGAAAATCCAAAGCCTCCATCTTATATGCGACAGTTGGATTTATTCAGAACAACTGGGGATGAGTTGTTCACTTTAATTTTACATAAGGTTCAGAAAGTTTAGAAGTGAGGTGGGTATACACTCTCCAGACATGGAAGATACAGGATTACATTAGAGTAGAAACATAAGACTTCATAGAGTATAAATATTTACTGAGAAGCTAGCTATTAAATTCTAGCAATTTATTATCTCACTTGATCCTTATAATTCTGTTAGACAGGTATTATCCCCAGCATTACATCTGCAGAAAGAAAAGGGCAAGGAGAGAAAGTATTTCTCAGTGTTACACAGTAAGTAAGTAGCAGAGATTAGTAAGTAGCAAAGATTACCTACCAGTCCTGACTTTAAACTCTAGGTAAAGTGATCTCTGTACAATACCCTGGCTGCATGCTTTTTTGTTTGGGGATAGCAGTTTTGAGACAGGGCCGTACTAAAACAATACCAACATCTAGGGGAGGACAGGCCAGATTAAAGAATGATGCTAGGCTTAAGCTGGTGGAATAACTGAGTCAAGAAGTATAAAATCTAGACCCATGCTAAACAGATGAATAGGAAGTTTCCTTGCCTTCTTTTCTGAGACCACAATTACCTTATCTGCTGCTATAATACTTTGTAAAAACCAGCTATTGTTGCATATGCAGAAGCAAACTAAAAATAAATCTTCCACTTTAGACTTCTTACTGGCTCCTCAATAGATAACTCTGTAGACAGGGAAGTGTACACATCTTCTGGCTAAAATATGTTATCTCTCACTATCTAATGTGACAATGTGGATATTACAATAAAAAAGCATAGTCTTTTAACTTATCAGGATTTAATGTTATACTATTTTTGCAGTTAAAAAACAGGAGCATCTTATATGTCATATATAGATAAGGTAAGTAAGTGTATCAAGTATTGCTATAAATTTAATTTTTCAATCATAAACTAAAAATAGAAATAAAATAAATTCTTCTATTAATTAAACCCAGAGGAAGGTAAAATTATATACCAGGATGAGATATATTCTAGTTATTAATAACTTTCATAAGGGTATATAAGGGAACTGGATCCCAATTTATGAAATATCCAAAGTCAATATCTTGAATCATACTAAGAAGTATGGTTTAGTAGACATTGAAGAGAGTCTACTGATTTATTCTGCAAATAATGTGTTCATCTTTTCCTACTTATCTCTAATAATCAATGAAACAAGAAAAAGCATTTAAGTCTCCAGTACTTGTTTTTAATATCAAATAGTCAAATTTACTTTGAACTGTGCCTTTGATAGACAAAACACATCACAGAGTAAAGCAGGCGGAAATTGTTTGTACTAAAATATTACTTGTAGAAATATCTGGCTACTAATAATCTAGTGAAAGGTACCCAAACAAGCACACATAGATATGTGACTCTACCAGGGAAATTTACAAGCAAGGACTCTCAAAGAGTAGCGAAAGAAACAAAAAGAGATAGGAAAAAAGAAGGAAAGGGGAAAGACAAAATAGAGAAAATACAAGAAAAGAGAGAACGAGAGGGCAGGGAAAAAATCAAACAGAAGGAGATGAGAGAGAGGGATATTAGGAAAAAAACAGAAAATTAGCTTAAGATAGAAAAATAAAAATAGTGAAAAAATGATTAAGGTGGAAAAGTGGCTAAAAGCCAAAAGAAGGTAATACAACTTACAAGTTTCAAGATGATTAACTAAAGGAAAACAGCCTAAGACTGTAGCTCTCTCAACATTGGGTACTGGATACTGTAACTAAATGAAATCAAATAGTACTGAACATTGGAACAAAGAAATAAGAAAAAGATCTTGTGGACTATAGGTGAAGTGATTATATCTTCCACAGTTTCTAAAAATCAGATTGATTGAAAATGAATAGAATTCTTCAGACCCACCAGGAACAAGTAAATATCTTTCTATTCCTTCAAATTGTGTTTTATGACAAGTGGGAAAATTAGTCCTAAGGCAAATACCACACCAATGATGGAATTCAAAAATAGGTGGCTCATTAAACACAAGCTCATAGATTTAACTAAAGGACTGGCTGAAGATTCAGCTAAAGGAAAAGTAGACAGCTGGTACAATACGGCATAAGAATTTCTCAGATAATCTAACCTTACCAAAGTAGTCCTAAATCTTATCTTTGCTCTAAGATAATAATAAGTTCAGAAAGAGTAACTGAGAAACCTAAGCGGATAGCCATATGTTTTGGTACAACTAACTATTAATTAGTTGGAAAAAAAAGTATTACACTTACTCATACCACTGTTTATTGTGTTTTCGGTAAAGCAACGTATCCAAGGCAACAGCATTGACATCCAGAGCTCCTGGGGAAGGCCACTGGTTGGTGAGATGGGCAGTTAACTCTTGTCTCGATCTTAAATCATTATTCTTTAGCACAGTCCTGTGAATATTAAGATGGTGAGTGCTTTTGTCTTCACTGTTCTACAATGGCAGAGGAACCTAATGGTATCAATTTAGGCCCCCAAAATTTATCTTATAAAATTGGTTTGTTAATAGATTGTGAACAGAACTACAGCAAGGATGGTTGGGACAATGACTGTTCTTTCTCCTGCAATATGTGTTCTTCATTTTTTTTTCTGCTGGTTACAACAAATCACTACTTGTGAAATTCAGACTTATTATGTTTTCATATTATTACTAAAGTACTAAAAGACTCAAGTAGCATTTTATTTCTTAATTAAAAGGAAGTGATATCTTAAAGATATAGGTTATTAAGCCAATTAAAATATTTAAAAAGTAAAGATTCCATGTGTATGATTTCCTAGCTTCAAAACTCAGACACAATCTATGAAAGTATTTTAACTCAAGTAAAGGAAAAGCGATTAAAATGAGGAAAAAAAAAACTGACTGCAAAAAAATATAAAAAAGATTCTCATAACTATTTTTCCTTTTTTTTTTTTAACACACTGTTGCTGGCTTGAATCCCATAACTGTCTTTGAAATAAATGACTGATAAATCTTCATGAAAATGATTAAATCAATGACAACTACACTGAGCAGTATAATCCACTGTAAATGTTTTAACTACAGAATGAAGCCATTATAACAATCCATGGTTTTAATTTTTATAGAACTGTTACTTGCTAATATCAACTTAGAAAAGAATTTGCTTTTTGCCAAAATTTCAGACTTCAAAAACCAACTGATCATTGTCACAGGATTAATTCAACATTTAAGTTGATGGTTAAAAAGAACTTTAAAAGCAAAGGTCTTATTCTACCTCTAAAAGGCCTTAAAATACCATTTAGGTAACCTGCGTCCTCCAACAGGAGTCCATGGCTTTAGTGTGTCAATGTTCTGAGCCATCAATTCAGAAGCAGGGAAGTAATATGTGCCTGCCACTAACTTCCACAGATAAAAGTCCTGTTGTGGGTAACAGAGAGGTAAGTCAGTGAGGTAAGGGCAGCATAATACTGCACTAAAGAAAATCAGCCTGCATGCCACCCCTGGCTGTTTACAATGATACTAATGGAATAACTATATTTCATATGTCTCTAACAGGCTACAGATGGATATTTCTGATTTTATGGGGTATCTGTGTGCACTGAAAAATACTTGTTCCACTATGTCTACAAGGAAACATTATCTGATGTAAACATTAGATTCTGTCTCAGGATGGAATACTAAAATAGGCCAAAGTTAGTGAGCATGTGTCCCATTAAGATATTATTTTAGCCTAGTTGCCACAATTTCATTTCACTGGAAAAGAAATGAAATTTTTAAAAGGACTTTTAAAGTACTTTAACATTAAAAAAAAAAAATTAAAACAGTAAAGCTTTACAAAGAGAGCAAATGGGAAAATTTTAAGACTGACAGGAAAATAATGCAAAACAAAAATAGGAATTATTGGCCAGATAATCTGTTATGATAAACCACCATTATTTTGGATTCTGTTAGGTTTTTCTCTATCATATATTCAATTTCTTGAGGGAATCTAGTGAACATCACTGGAAAACTCAACTTCAATGTCAAAATTGGCTCACAGGGAATATTCAGGCAGAATGTAAGAAAAGCAAATGTGCATCTGTGAGGAAATGGCACTGGTAGAACACAATAATAGTAATTGAACAACCTCCAATGTAGAATATATTCTTTCTGGAAAATGAAAAGTTGTATACCTCATTAAATGGAAAAGAGAACTGAAGTTCCACAACTGTTTTTATATAACTGTTGTCCATGGAGATTTTTGCCTAATGACAAATTAAGGTACTGTCTTTAGACCTTTGTCCTTATAAATCCTAATGATGTTTTCTATGAGCAGCTGCCTGGTCCTCTGAAACAGGAGATAAAAGATCTCAGCTAATGGAATAGGCACAGTTTTCCTCCCACATAGCATCTATTTCCCATCTTTTGTGAGGAATGTGGAGACAATAAATCCTGGCACTTGCTCTGCCACTATGAAGAGGAAAGGTTACTGGAGAATCCTTGTGTAAGGCCTTTTCTTTCATCACTCAAGTACACTATGCGACAGACAAGTGAATTAAGTTAAGTTGAGAACCTCGTCCTTGTATTTTTGAACTTGACTAGAGTCTGTTTAGAGTAATAAATAAACAGAGCAGTTTATTCACTTTAACGGTGGGTCCCTGAACAGAATGTACCAGCAAAGAGACATTACTGCAGTTCCTGCTTCCAACCCTCTGGGGTAGCTCAGTTTCTTTCTTTCTAAGCCTATTTATCCAGCCTTTCTATCCATTCTGTGAGTTGCTGATCTCTTTATAATGAATTCTATCTGTGCACAAGAGCTGATTGTAGTTGTTTGCAACCAAAGAATCCTATCACTTACCCTAGAACAGGGGAAGTATACCCAGTTAATATCAAAACCTACTCAAAGGTAATCCAATTAATGTTAATATGAAGAATAATGATATTTTTCTTAATTGGCCAAGCTTAAAAATGGTTTCAACTTAAGATATTTAATAATTGCTATTATTTAATGGTATTAAATCAGTGATAATTAAAGGTTAAAATATGTGACATTTAGCATTTAACTTTAATTAAAACTATAACCAATGCTGAAATTAGTCTGTCTAAAAACTGAATTATTTTATATGTGATAGATTCTATTTATCACTTATCTATAAGTCAATTTATCATTCCCTCATTAAGACAATGATTCTATAGAAGGTGCACTGAAGGAAAATTGTTTAATTTATTATGAAAGTAGCAAGAGTAGAATTATCACAGCTAATTTTCAGAACTTCCCTGTGGCATCTACCTCTAAATTTCTAGATAGCTGATTTCTCTTTAGATTCTCAATAGGAATTATTTAGGAATTTGCCTTCTCAAAATAACACAATTTAATTTATTACTGTAATGACTCAAAACCATTAAAGAAAGGATCTCTTTATATGGATTTTAAACTACATATAATCTCATCAAGCCTAACTATGAGGCAGGTTCTGACACTTGTAAAGCTTAAATACAGCTACTGAGACAGCAAGTTGCAAGGCAACTCTATTAGGGGAAAATATTTAAAACTCAAGTTTACTTATATACTGAAAGTATCATCTCCTTGTCTTTGCTCTCCCAGCATTAACTATATCCCTACTGTTATTCAAAAGATCCAAATTCCATCCATCTTCCAAAATTTATTTCGTTTTCTACCTCATTCTAAAAGATCTTCAGACTACTTCTGTTCACAATGATACAACTTGTATTGCTTTGTAGTGAGTCTCATACAGTTTAATAATCAATTATTTAAATATTTTAATGTTTTATAGATCTTCTACTTTGATTATAAGCTACTTGGGAATAGTAGCTTTGTTTCATATTTATTCACTGTAAATGGTTATAATATTGGACATATTGCTGAATCTCCTCAACATGCAATTCACATGACCACTAAATGAAAACTTTTCTAGCTTGAGGCTTTATATGGATTCTTGCTGATTTCCCATATACTACCTCATAACAAAAAGTAAAGATTTAAACTAAAAATTTAGATTAAATCTGCAAAATATTTCACAGACAGCATTTTCATGACAATCGAAAAAATACATTCACAACTAATATCAAGTAAATGTATTAGGTAGGCAGTGGAGGACACACTTAAAATACGTGAAGAAGCAATCATCTAAAAGTCTTTGTGATTGTTATATTTTTCGAAACACGCTCATAGAAGAGGGAGTATAGAAAGTACAATTTAAATTCTCCTTCCTTATTATACTCTACCGCTCCTAATAATTGGCTTCTAGATCCTTGAGGAATCCCTATCTTGCTTTTGCATAAAGATCTTTTACTCTACAGGTAAAAATCTGTCATTTGAAAGTGAAGTTTGATTTCTTATATGTAATTATGTTGAAGTATGTGTCAGTTCAATTTATCAATTGACTATTTCATGCGATCTTTAAATATATCCTCAATTTTTTGACCTGAATGTGTCTTTGATGGATATATGTAAATTCAAAATACTGTGGATTTATATATGCAAAACTTCTCAAGTGAAAAATGGAGTCTATCTCTCCTGCAAAATTGTTAGAAACAAAACTATAGCTTTCAGTTAAGGTTCAAAGAGCTGTTTTATTTTTCAAAGGAAAAAGTTCCACATCTTAAGCAAGTCCTTCTGGGAATGACAGAAAAAGTCAATAAATACAATTTATTCTGTGGAACTTAGCTAACCCCTGAAAAGTTTCTATATCTTCTAAATACATAATTTGTAACTATGTGTAAATATGTATTTTACCACTGACACTTTATTCTTTTTAGATTTATATTTTTTCTTCATATGTTTTTTAAACATTTTTATTTTATTTTATTCATTATTTATTTTGAGTAAGGTCTCAATCTGTCACCCAGGGTGAAGTGCAGTGATACAATCATGGCTTTCTGCAGCCTAAACTCCCAGGCTCAAGTGATCCTCCCACCTCAGTCTCCTAAATAGCTGGGACCACAGGTGTGTACCACCACTCCTGGCTAATTTATTTTTTCTGAGGCAGCGTCTCCCTATGTTTCCCAGGCTGGTCTCAAAGTCCTGGGTTCGGGTGGCGCTCCTACTTAGGCCTCCTAAAGTGCTGGGATTACAGGTGTGAGCCACTATGCCTTGCCTTAATTTGTATTTTTAATTTTTGTGGGTACATAATAGGCGTTTATATTTATGAGTTACATGAGATATTTTGACACAGGCATGTAATAATCACATCAGGGTAAATGGGGAATCCATCACCTCAAGCATTTAACCTTTGTGTTACAAACAATCTGATAATACTCTGTTGGTTATTTTTAAATGTACAATTAAAACACTTTTGACTATAGTCACTCTGTTGTGCTAGCAAACACTAGGTCTTATTCTTTCTAATTTTTTTTTTGCATCCATTTATCCACTTTCCCTCCCTCGTAAGACTCGTATGATTATCGTTAGCTTATCTTTTATTTTTTTTGAGACAGGGTGTTGCTCTGTCACCCAGGCTGGAGTGCAGTAGCACAATCGTGGCTCGTTGCAGCCTCAACCTTTCAGTCTCAAGTGATCCTTCCACCTCTCAGCCTCCCAGTAGCTGGGACTACAAGCACACAACCACCATGACCAGCTAAGTTTTGTATCTTTTATAGAGACCCAGGTTTTGCCCTGTTGTCCAGGCTGGTCTTAGACTCCTGGGCTCAAGTGATCCGCCAACCTTGGCCTCCCAACGTGCTGGGATTACAGGTGTGAGCCATTGCAGCCGGCCTATTAGTTTATCTTGACTAAGTACAGAGCACTACAATGCAATACTATATAATGAAATACAACAAGACTCTGTATTAATTATAAACACCAAGTACTTTTCATTATGGACTCTGTATCATTTCAGGAGGAAATTATTTTCACATTGTTTTTGAAAAAACAAATTCAGCAAAAATGCAGTTATTTACTGTCTCTTTCAAAAACAGCTTTCCATATCTCACTTGTTCATTATGTAATTTGCTAAAATTCAATTTGTGAAGATTTATCGCATGACTCTGAGGCATCAAGAAGGGTATATTTACCTCTCCTTTAATAATGAAGAGTGTTTTACAAAATATTAATTTTTTTTTGGAAACAGAGTCTTGCTCTCTCACCCAGAGGGAGTGCAGTGGCGCGATCTCAGTTCATCGCAACCTCCGCCTCCCGGGTTCAAGCAATTCTCCTGCCTCAGCCTCCCAAGTAGCTGGGACTACAG
>NW_012105365.1:3929994-3935520 GCF_000951045.1 Mandrillus leucophaeus
AGAGAGAGAGAGAGAAGATAAGTGGAGAAATGGGGATGTTTGCACACTGCTGGTGGGAATGTAAATTGTACGTTCATTATGGAAAACTGCATGATGGTTACTCAAAAAACTGAAAACAGAATTACCATATGATCCAGCCATCCCACTTCTGGGCATTTAATGATTTGAAATCAGTATGTTGAAGAGATTCTGCACAATTATGTCTACTGCAGCACTATTTACAATAGCAAAGTTATGGAATAAACTTAAGTGCCCATCAATAATGAGTGAACAAAGAAAATGTGGTACAAGGTCTTCTAAAAGATCTAGAAATCCATATTCTAGACTTTGATAGTAATACTTAGCCGATTCAAAGTGATTCTTTTGTTCATTTATTTGATTATTTATCTTGTGGCTCCAGGTTTGAGGGTTATCCTCTCCCCTTTACTTTGCTTCTTCCTCACCTCAGAGGCTGTGTCAATGCTCATGATGTGGTTATACTTTCAGCTGTTGGACATGTATAAGGATCTAACCCCTGAAATCTAAGGATGTAACAGCTGTGGTTCCAAGCATTCCAATGCAACTCCAAAGGTCCATGACATGAAGTAATTTTCAATTTTGATAAGACAATATATTTAAAGCCCTTGGGGCTATGAGGAAAGTTTTGAAAGTGTGAGTGAGCAACTTTGATGCTAAAAAAGTTCCTAGCATCAGCAATATAGCAAATTTTGTAATTTTCCACTCGCTCTGTCACCCAGGCTGGAGTGCAGTGGCGTGATCTTGGCTCACTGCAACCTCTGCCTCCCAGGTTCAAGTGATTCTCTTGCCTCAGCCTCCTGAGTAGCTGGGACTACAGACGCACACCACCACTCCCAGCTAAATTTTGTATTTTTAGTAGAGACGGGGTTTTACCATGTCGGCCAGGATGGTCTTGATCTCTTGACCTCGTGATCCACCTGTCTCAGCCTCCCAAAGTGCTGGGATTACAGGCATGAACCACCACACCCAGCCTTGTGTAATTCTTAAGATGTACTCCAGGATTATTTGTGAGTACTTAAATGTGCTCCAGTACTATTTGTGACACAGCACACTGAGAAAATCATAGGCTATCAATCTTCATGAAAATAACTATAGTAATGCAGAATTTTATGTAAATGGAAAGAATACCTAGGTAGCAATTACTGAAGGTCAAAGAAAGGGAAAGTCACCAAAGATAAAGGTGTTAAATACACTCTAACCCCTGACTCCCTTAGGAAAAGCAGGAAAACAGAGTTGCCTACCTCAAGCTTGTCTTTACTACTTTGGAAGAGCTAAGAGCTATCTGACAGATGCTATCTGTTTATTGTTGGTCCTTGCCCTCTACTCAACATAAACTCTATAAGGCTAGAAACTATATGTTTAATTCATTCTTGAATCACCAGCACCGAGAACTGGGCCCAACTCACCATACTTTCTCAATAAATATCTGTTAATAAAACAATATCAGAGAAGTTACAAAAGCAATTTAATACCAAGAGGAGTAATGAGAATTTATTATTCTTTATTCAATTAAAGCTTCCTGGAATTAGAAAATGCATATATGGCTTGTGAATATCCTAACTTTTTCATAATGTTAATATTAAAATGTTCTTCATTCATGTGTTATTTTTAACTTTAGACACAGTCATGGGATAAAGATTTACTTTATATAACTTTACGATTATTTCCCCTTAAAGAAAACATAATGAAAGAAGCAACCTTAAAATGAGACACATGTGCAAAAATTATAAGTTATTTACCCATTTACCAATGATATATTCTTGCCCAAAAAGTTAAACCTAAATCTAACCAAGTCTCTGAAAGCAGCAATGGTTTTCAAACGTGGCTGCACTTTAGAACTTGACACTATCCTTTAAGAAGAAAGAGACATTAATGAGTAATTTAGAACTTAAAAAAAAAATCAAGTGACTCACTATTTTCCCCATTTTAAAATGTAAAATAAACCCTGGCTCCTTACAGGAGTGAATGATGCAGGTGTGGGGCACCAAATATACAAGATGAACTTGGGATATCTTGTGCTAGAAAGTAACAGTTATCAAAAACAAATGGTTCGTATTAGAAGGACACAAGATTCAACATGAAGGGGCTTCAATTAGACAAAAACGGGGCAATTTGAGCATCAAAAATAAAAAGAAATGTAAGTGATAGAAGCACAATAAAAACATTTCTACTATAATGCTGGAACAAACAAAACAAAACAAACAAGAAGTGTTTTGCAATATCATACAGAATATGGGTGGCCTGTGGGGAGGTCAGGATCAGAAGATGACAATTCAAGACCTAATCATCTTTCTAACTAGAACACAGAGGAAAACAATAACAATCCTAATAAAATTACAAACTCAATTTAAAAGGTTAAATTCCTATATAGAAAAGAAATATTGCAATAAATCTAGATTTTAACAACAACAAAGTAAAAGCCTTTGATATAAGAGAGTAAGGAAGGGTTGAGGGTACTGGGGGGTTGAGGCTTGCCATGAAGGCAAGGGAAAAATGCACAAAGATGGAGTAAATACAGAGCAAGCACCTCCAAGTCTTAGCTAAATGAAACCAGTGGAATGTAAGGTGATCATGTACAATGAGAGAATGCCATCTGTTGGTGGCTTGTAGTATTTGATTGTATTCCTGTATTTTGCATTCAGCTGGTGTCACTTGTTGAGACATATTAACATATGAATCAAGGGTTTTCCTTGCTACACTGACATCATCCCTTTATTTATAAATCTTGTGTAAGTTAATTTGCATTGTAAAAGAATTCTAATTGTAACAAGTTCAAAATAATAAAAGAATGCAAAATAAGAAACAAAAATCATCATCTCATTAGAAACCATTAAAAAGAAGCAGGACATCAGTGTCTTACTCTAAAACTTAACAATATTCCATAAGAACTGAATTTCAGAGCTATCACCAAAAAACCCTAACTGACGAGGGAAAGTTCTTCTTTACAGTTAATTCCAGCCAATAAGTATGAAATGACTAACAGTTGGGAAATCACCCTTTACAAACCCTAATTAATCAACTGCTTTAGGCAATGCTAACCCATGGTTTAAGCCATTAAATGAAAGGCTGACAAGAACTTTTATATAGGAGAAACTAAGCTGTCACCACCTGAATCCACTGCCTGATCTTATAATCACTAAAAGTGGGACAACCAGTGTGCTTCACAATATGATACAATGTGAAGTCCACAGCATCATCTACAAAATACTCCTGCTAAAAAAATTTAAACTTAAATTTAACCCAGCCCTATACAGCAGCAGTTCTCAGCCCTGATTGCCCATCAGAAACACCCAGAAACTACTTTAAAAGTTTAATTTTCTAGTACCCATATTAAAGAGAAACAGAAATTTTAATAATGTACTTATTTAACCAAATCTACTCAGGATAATATTTTACAATGCAGCCTATATATAAAGTTATTCATATTTTATATCCTGTAAACTCTGCTCCTTTACAGCTATGTCCCCAACTTTTTCAGTTACTGTTGTCACAAAATTACACCTTTATACACTTTGTGCCCCCAAACATAAACTAATATTACTTTTAAACACATTAGTCCCATAAATTATGTAGAAAACAAAATGTGGAGTTACAAACCAAATTAGTTTTTAGACTAATAATTGTTTTCATTAAATGTATTAGTATCTTAAATCAAGAGAAAATCAAGAGAAAACAAAAGTTGAGTTACAAACCATTGTCACACTACTACAAGATTTTATAATTATCCATGGTATATCCTTATTGATATATTTATTTCTTCATACAGCTTTAAATTACGGTCTGGTGTTCTTTAAATATATGTTTACTGAAAAATACTAAATTCAAAACTGAAGTTTTTCCACCAATTAGCATAAATCATTTTGACAATAAGTTTTGAAAAGGCCATAAACAGAATATATTTTTTAATCTTTTAACAAACTTGCCATATACTGATCCAAAGTACAACTGGTACTTTAAGCTTGTTTATATTTCTTTTATTGAATAAAATTTAATAGATAAATAAGAGCTAAAACAGTTACTGGAGCAAAAGAAAGTCAAGTTGTACACAGATTTCCATAAAACCATAAGAACCAAAGTCTAGAATAATGCCGTATCTCCCAATGAAATTATACTATTATTACTAATCATAATAGTAGAAGATTGAAATGATTCAATACTTAAATATTCTACCCAACAAAATCTTTTTCTCTTTGTTGTGGACACAGTGTCTCACTCTGTTACCCAGACTGGAATGCACTTACACCATCATAGTTCCTCCCAAAAAACTAGGACTACAGGCACACAGCACCACACCCAACTAATTTTTAGAATTTTGTAGAGATGGAGTCTTGCTGTGTTTTCCAGGCTGGTCTTGAGCTGCAGGCCTCAAGTGATTCTCTCGCCTTGGCCTCTCAAAGCTCTCGGATTACTGGCATGAGCCACTGTGCTTGGCTCACCATAATCTTAATCATTCAAATATACCTTTGTCAATGCCTTTTAAACTACTTTAAATTAATATTCCAGCAAACATATGACTGACAAAAAGAATTACAGTTACAAGTGATATCTGTTAAGAAGTAAACAAATATGTCTTACTCACATGCATGGTACATACAAATCTATACCATTATTTTAAAGATTAATCCCATTGCCATTTGGAAATCAGAACTCCAAAGTGAGTTTCTTGGAACTTGGGGATAATATGATAGAGTCAAAATTCATTGTTTGATCCTTAGCATTTTGACATAAGGTTTTAATTTTCTACTTATCTCCCTGAGTGAATTTATGAAGGAGATTTTAAGGTTTCCATAAATAAAAGCAGAGGAATAAACCTTCTTTGAATGCCTTTTTTTTTTAATAGACCTAATACCATTTAATACTCATAATAATTCACAAAGTAAGTATGTTATCTCTGTTATACAGATGAAGAAACAGAGGCTCCAAAACATTAAGAGCTCACAACTGGACAGTGTAGAAATCTCTCTGATATTCAAGAGAGCTTTAGAATGCTCCTATAATACTCCATACTAACTTGTACTCTGTTGCCCAAACTACAAAATGTATAGATTTTATGAGTATTCAAAGATGCAATAAAAAGGCACTTTAACAGTAATTCAAAATACATCTAATCATCAAGAAATTCATAAAAACAAGTGACTCAGGATTTAAATTGCCCAGGAAAAAAAAAACACAATGTAGAAGCAAATATTACATGCCTCACATTCTACCTGTTAGTATTCCTTCTCTGGCCTTTTCCTTTATAATTTTAATTTTCTCAGGGCTACTTTTATCTTCTCAGAACTAACAAAGGAAATTTCAATGACCAACTTTGATTGTAGGCCTTCTTGACAGTTGATTTTTTTAAAAAATCTCAGCAAGATAAGGACAAAACATGTTCACTCTTCCACTATAGCTGCAAAAATATCCACAACCGTTCTGCATTTCTTAAAGCTGATTCTGATAAAGTAGTGAATTGTGGACATTCACAAAGAAATGTATCTTATGCTCCTGTTCAGTATCCTTGAAAGT
>NW_012105365.1:3935570-3944597 GCF_000951045.1 Mandrillus leucophaeus
AAATCAAGAGAAAACAAAAGTTGAGTTACAAACCATTGTCACACTACTACAAGATTTTATAATTATCCATGGTATATCCTTATTGATATATTTATTTCTTCATACAGCTTTAAATTACGGTCTGGTGTTCTTTAATTTTACCTTGCAGGACTACCTCGTGCAGGGCAGGTCTAGTAGTAATGAACTTCTTCTGCTTATATTTACCTGGGAACACCTTAACTTCTCTCTCATTTTTGAAGGGCAGTTTTGCTGGCTATAGGAAACATGGTTGACAGCTTTTTTCTTTTAGCATATTGAAAAATTTGCCCACTGCCTTCTGGCCTCCAGAATTTCTTTCTTTTAAAAATTTTTGTTGGTACAGAGTAGATGTTATGTATTTCTGGGGTACATGAGATATTTTGATACAAGCACACATTGTGTAATAATCACCTCATGAAGAATAGGGTATCCATCCCCTTAAACTTTTATCCTTTATGTTACCAGCAATCCGATTTTACTTTTGGTTATTTTTAAATGTAAAATAAGATTATTATTGACTATAGTTAATCTGTTGTACTATCAAACACTAGGTCTTATTCATTGTAATTATTTTTGTTTTACTCATTAACCATCCCCACTTCCACCCCCAAATCTCCTCACTACTCTTCCTAGGCTTTGGTAACCATCCTCCTACTCCCTATGTCCATTAGTTCAATTGTGTTTATTTTTATATACCAAAAATATGTGATAACATGGAATATTTTTCTTTCTGTGCCTGGCTTATTTCACTTAACACAATGACCTCCAATTCTATCCATGTTGTTGCAAATAACAGGATCTTATTCTTTTTTATGGCTGAATAGTACTCCATTATATATAAGTACCACATTTTCTTTATTCATTCATCTGTGTATGGGCACTTAGGTTGCTTCCAAATCTTGGGTATTGTAAATCATGATGCAAAAACATGAGAGTGCAGATATTTCTTCAATATACTGATTGCCTTTCTTTTGGGTATATGCCAAGGGGTGGGATTGCTGGATCATATGGGGTAACATTATTTATTTTTATTTATTTATTTTTTTGGAGACAAAGTCTCACTCTGACGCTCAGGCTGGAGTGCAGTGGCGTGATCTTGGCTCACTGCAATCTCTGCCTTCCAGGTTCAAGCAATTCTCCCCACCACAGCCTCCCAAGTAGCTGGGACTACAGGCATCCGCCACCATACCTGGGTTTTTTTTTCCTTTCTTGGATTTTTAGTAGAGACGGGGTTTCCCCATGTTGGACAGGCTGGTCTCAAACTCCTGAACTCAGGTGATCCACTTGCTTTGGACTCTTTAAAGTGTTGGGATTACAGGCGTGAGCCACCATGCCCAGCCATTATTTTTAACTTCTTGAGGAACCTCCAAACTGTTCTCCATAGTGGTTGTACTAATTTACATTCCCACCAGTGGTGTACAAAGGTTTGGTTTACTCCACATCTTTGCCAGCATTTGTTATGCCTATCTTTTGAATAGAAGCCATTTTAACTGGGGTGAGATGGTATCTCATTGTAATTTTGATTTGCATTTCTCTTGATGATCAGTGATGTTGAATACCTTTTCATATGCCTGTGTGCCATTTGTATGTCTTTTTTTGAGAAATGTAAATTCAAATCTTTTGCCTACCTTTTAATCAGATAATTTGATTTTTTTCCTATTGAGTTGTTTGAATTCCTTATATATTCTGATTATTAACCCGCTGTCATATGAATAGTTTGCAAATATTTTCTCCCACTATGTGAGTTGTGTCTTTACTTTGTTGATTGTTTTCTTTGCTATGCAGAGGCTTTTTAACTTGATGTGATCTCATTTGTCCATTTTTGCTTTGGTTGCCTATGCTTGTGGGACACTATTATTCCAAGAAGTTTTTGCCCTGACCAATTTCCTGGAGAGTGTCTTCAAAGATTTCCTGTAGGAGTTTCATAGTTTGAGGTCTTAGATTTAAGTATTTCATTGATTTTGATTTGATTTTTGTATATGGTGAGAGATACAGGTCTAGTTTCATTCTTCTGCATATGGATATCTGGTTTATTTATAGCGAACATGTATTTTTCTCCAGTGTATGTATTTGGCAACTTTGTCAAAAATAGATCCCTGTAGGTGTGTGGAATTTTTTCTTGGTTGTCTATTCTATTCCACTGGTCTACACTTTTTTAATGTCAATATCATGCTGTTTTGGTTATGATAGCTCTGTAGTATAATCTGGTCAGGTAATGTGATTCTTCCAGTGTTCTTTTTGTTCAAGATAGCTTTAGCTATTCTGGGTCTTTTGTGGTTCCATATAAATATTAGGATAATTTTCTATTTCTATAAAGAATCCCATTGGTATTTTGATAGGAATTGCATTTAATCTGTAGGGTACTATGGACATTTTAATAATATTGATTCTCCCAATAATTCCAATGAACATGGAATATCTTTATATTTTTTGGTGTCCTCTTCAATTTCTTTCATTAGTGTTTTACAGATTTTGTTTTTTGTTTTTTTTTAAGTCAGACTCTGGCTCTGTCATCAGGCTGGAGTTCAGTGGTGTGATCTCAGCTCACTGAAACCTCCGCTTCCTGGGTTCAAGCAATTCTCCTGCTTCAGCCTCCTGAGTAGCTGGGACTACAGGCATGTGCCACTATGCCCAGCTAATTTTTGTATTTTTAGTAGAGATGGGGTTTCACCATGTTGGCCAGGATGATCCTGATGTCTCGACCTCGTGATCCGCCCGCCTCGGCCTCCCAAAGTGCTAGGATTACAGGCAACAGCCACTGTGCCTGGCCTGTTTTACAGTTTTTACTGTAGAGATCTTTCACTTCTTTGGGTAATTCCTAGGTATTTAATTTATGGCTATTGTAAATGGGATTACATTTCTTTATTTCATTTTTAGATAATTCATTGTTGGCATACAGAAATGTTCCCAATTTTTGTATGTTGATTTTGTATCCCGCAACTTTACTGAATTTGTTTATCGGTTTTAATAGTTTTCTGGTGGAGTCTTTAGTTTTTCCAAATATAAGATCGTATCATCTGCAAACAAGGATAATTAGACCTTTTTCTTTCCAACTTGGATGACCTTTGTTTCTTTCTCTTCTCTGATTGCTCTAGCTAGGACTTCCAGTACTATTATTGAATAACAGCAGTGATAGTAAATATCCATGTGTGCTCCAGATCTTACAGGAAAGGTTTTCACTTTTTCCCCATTCATTATGACACTAGCTGTGGATCTGTTGTATGTAGCTTTTATTATTTTGAGGTATGTTCCTTCTCAAAAAACTCAGTTTTTTGAGTGTTTTTTAAAATCATGAAGGAATGTTGAATTTTATCAGATGCTTTTTCAGCAATGATTGAAATGATTATATGGTTTTTTAATCCTTCATTCTGTTGATATGATGTATCATACTGATAGCTTTGCATATGTTGAACCATCCTTATATCCCTGAGATAAATCCCACTTGGTCATGATGAATGATCTTTTTAGTGTATTGTTGAATTTGGTTTGCTAGTATACTTTTGAGGATTTCTGCATCAATATTATTCAGAGACAATGGCCTGTAGTTTTCTTTTTTTGATATATCTTTGTCTGGTTTTGGTATCATAGAAGGAATTTGGAAGTATTCCTTCCTCCTCTATATTTTGAAATAGTTTGAGTAAGATTGGTATTAGTTCTCCTTTAAATGTTTGGTGGAATTTAGCAGTGAAGCCATTGAGTCCTGGGGTTTTCCTTACTATGAGACTTTTTTGTTAAGGTTTAAATCTCATTACTAGTTATTGGTCTGTTCAGGTTTTGGATTTCTTCATGGTTCAATAATGGTAGGTTTTATGTGATTAGGAATTTATTCATTTTCTCTAGATTTTCCAATTTATTGACATACAGTTGTTAATAGTAGCCACTAATGATCCTTTGAATTTCTGCAGAATCAGTTGTAATGTCTTCTCTCTTTAATCTCTGATTTTATTTATTTGCGTCTTCTCCCTTTTTTCTTCACTAGTCTGGCAAGAGTTTGTCCATTTTGCTTATGTTTTCAAAACAACTTTTTCTTTCATCAATCTTTGGTATAGTTTTCATTTCACTTCAATTTCATTTATTCTGCATTTTATTATTTCTTTTCTTCCATCAATTTTGGTTTGCTTTTGCCTTTCTAGTTCTTTAAGATGCATCACTAGGTTATTTATTTGAAGTTTTCCTTCTTTTTTGATATAGGAACTTATAGCTATGAAGTTCCCTTGTAGGACTGCTTTCAATGTATCCCATAGGTTTTGATATGTTGTGTTTCCATTAACATTTGTTTCAATAAACTTTTTCATTTCCTTCTTAATTTCTTCCTGACCCATTGATCATTCAGGAGTATATTAATTTCCATGTGTTTGTACAGTTTGCAAAATTTTCTCGTTATTGATTTCCAGCTTTATTCCATTGTGGTTAGAGAAGATGCTTGACATTATTTCAATTTTTTTGAATGTTTTAAGATTTGATTTGTGACTTAACATATGGTGTATCCTTGAGAATGATCCATGTGCTAAGGAAAAGAATATGTATTCTGCAGCCATTGGATGAAATGTTCTGTAAATATCTATGAGATCCATTTGGTCTATAGTGCAGATTACATCCAATGTTTCTTTGTTGATTTTGTATCTGAAAGATCTCTCCAATGCTGAAGGTGGGGTGTTAAAGTCTCCAAATATTATTGTATTCAGGTCTATCTCTCTCTTTAGCTCTAATAATATTTGCTTTATATATCTGAGTGCTCCAGTGTTGGCTGCACATATATTTACAAATATTATAGCCTCTTACTGAATTCGCCCCTTTATCATTAAGGACTTTCTTTGTCTCTTCTTATAGTTTGGGCTGGAATCTATTTTGTCTGATATAAGTATAGCTACTCCTGCTCTTTTTTCAGTTTTCATTTGCTTGGAATATCTTTTTCCATCCCTTAATTTTCATTCTGTGTGTATCTTTATAGGTAAAGTGTGTTTCTTATAGATAACAGATCTTTGGGTCTTGTTTTTTCATCCATTAAGCCACTCTATGTCTTTTCTTTGGAGACTTTAGTCTCTTTACATTCAATGTTGTTATCTATAAGAAGGGGATTACTCCTGTTATTTTGTTGTTTTCTGGTTGCTTTGTGGTCCTTTCTTTCTTCTTTCCATCCTTCCTGTATTCCTTTTTGTGAAAGTGATTTTTCTCTGGGGTTATGGTTTAATTTCTTGCATTTTATTTTTTGTGTATCTGTTTTATGTTTTTCAATTTGTAGTTACCATCAGGCTTCCAAATTCTGTCTTATAACCAATTATTTTAAACTGATGACATTCATTACATAAACACACACACACACACACACAAGCAAAAACTAATAAACACTCTACAATTTAATTTATCCCCCTGCTTTTTACATTTTTGTTTTTCTTTATGTCTTACTGTACTATGTCTTGAAAAATTCTTGTAATTGTTTTTTTTAATTAGTTCATCATTTAGTCTTTTTACTTAAGAGTGGTTTGCATACCACAGTTACAGTGCTATAATAGTCTGTGTTTTTCTGTGGCTATTGCCAGTGAGTTTTATACCTTCTGATAATTTCTTCTTACTCATTAACATCCTTTTCATGCAGATTGAAGATCACCCTCTAGCATTTGTGGTAGGACAGGTCTGGTGTTGATGAAATCCCTCAGCTTTTGTGTGTCCAGGAAGGTCTACTTCTCCTTCATGTTTGAAGGATATTTTCATTGGATATAATATTTTATGATGTTTTTTCTTTCAGTACTTTAAATATGTCATGCCACTCTCTTCTGACCTGTAAGGTTTCCACTGAGAAGTCTGTTGCCAGACACACTGGAATTCTTTGGATGTTATTTGTTCCTTTTCTCTTGCTGCTTTTAGGACCCTTTCTTTATCCTTGACCTTTGCAAGTTTATTAAATGCCTCAAGGTAGTCTTCTTTGGGTTAAATCTGCCTAGTGTTCTATAACCTTCCTGTATTTGAATACTGACATCTTTCTCCAGGTTTGGGATGTTCTCTGTTACTATTCCTTTAAATAAACTTTCTAACCCAATCTCTCTACCTCCTCTTCAAGGTGAATGACTCTTAGATTTGCCCTTTTGAGGCTATTTGCTAAATCTTGTAGGTGTCCTTTATTCTTTTTCTATTTTTTTGTCTTCTCTGACTCTGTATTTTTAAATAGCCTGTCTTCAAGCTCACGAATTCTTTCTTCTGCTTCATCAATTCTGCTATTAAGAGATTCTGATGCATTCTTCAGTATATCAATTGCATTTTTCAGCTGTGGAATTTCTGTTTGATTCTTTTTAATTATTTCAATGTCTTTGTTAAATTTATGATAGAATTCTAAAATACTTACCTGTATTATTTTAATTTCTTTGAGTTTCCTCAAAACAGCTATTTTGAATTCTCTGTCTGAAAGTTCACATATCCCTATTTCTCCAGGACTCCATGTTGATTTATTTAGGTAGTCTGGTGAAACTATGTTTTCCTGGATGGTCTGATGTTTGCAGACATTTGTCAGTCTTGGGGCACTGAAGAGTTAAGTATTTATTGTACTCTTTGCAGTCTGGGCATGTTTGTGCCCATCCTTTTTGAGAAGGATTTCCAGGTAGTCAGTGGCAGTTGGGCCTCAAGCACAATAACACTGTGGTTTTTGCAGACTTATAGAGGTACTGCCTTAGTGGTCTTAAGGGAGGAGTCCACCCCTCATGTTGTCTTATGCCCAATTTCTGCCTCCAAAGAAAGAAGAAGTAAAAACTAAAAGGCAGAAATGAAATCCACAGGCAGACAGCCCGGCGCCGCACCCTGGGCCTGATAGTTAAAGATCAACCCCTGACCTAATTGGTTCTGTTATCTACAGATTACAGACATTGTATAGAAATGCACTGTGAAAATCCCTAGCTTGTTCCAATCTAATTACCAGTGCATGCAGTCCCCAGTCACGTACCCCCTGCTTGCTCAATCAATCACGACCCTCTCACATGCACTCCCTTAGAGCTGTGAGCCCTTAACAGGAACAGGAGTTGCCCACTTGGGGGCTCGGCTCTTGAGACAGAAGTCTTGCCGATGCCCTCGGCGGAATAAACCCCTTCCTTCTTTAACTCGGTGTCTGAGGAGTTTTGTCTGCGGCTCGTCCTGCTACAGTCTTGGATAAGATCTGGAAGAATTCTCGGGATAGCCGGGCGCGGTGGCTCACACCTGTAATCCCAGCACTTTGGGAGGCCGAGGCGGGCGGATCACGAGGTCAGGAGATCGAGACCATCCTGGCTAACACGGTGAAACCCCGTCTCTACTAAAAATGCAAAAAATTAGCCGGGCGAGGCGGCGGGCGCCTGTAGTCCCAGCTACTCGGGAGGCTGAGGCAGGAGAATGGCGGGAACCCGGGAGGCGGAGCTTGCAGTGAGCCGAGATCGCGCCACTGCACTCCAGCCTGGGCGACTAAGCGAGACTCTGTCTCAAAAAAAAAAAAAAAAAAAAAAAAAAGAATTCTCGGAATTACCAGTAAAAGACTATTGTCCTTTTCCCTTACTTTCTCTCAAACAAACCGGGTCTCTCTCTGTGTTGAGCCACCTGGAACTGGGGGTGTGGTGATGTAAGCCCTCCTATGGCCACTATCACTGGGACTGCACTAGGTCATACCTGAAGCTAGGACAGCACTGGGTCTCACCGAAGCACTGCTGCAACCACTACCAGACTACCACCTATGTTCACTCAAGGCCCTAGGGTTCTAGGATCAGCAGATAGTGAAGCCAGCCAGGCTTGTGTCCTTCCCTTCAGGGCAGTAAGTTGCCCAGGCCCTGGGTGGGTCCAGAAATGCTGTCTGGGGGCCAAGGATAGCAGTCAAAAACCTTAATAATTTACTTGATGTTGTATTCTACTGAGGGTAAGCTGGCACTCAAACCACAATACAAAGTCATTCTTGCTCTTTCTTCAGGCAGGGGAAATACTATCAATATCAAATTACTATTCTTTCCTGTTGTAATATCTAATTTCCGATTAATACCCAAGGAAGTGCAACAGAACGTGGTTTTACCTTTCTGGGGCTTAGCATTTTTCTCTTCTGGATACATTTTCTTGATTTTTCATCCATGTATGGACAGTAGATTATGTAATACATATTAACATGATTTTAATTTTAAATTTTAATAAGAATTATTACCTGCCAAAATGTACACATGACCAGATGAGTAGGAACTGTCATAATCTGTCCATTGTAATATCATTGTACTGTTGTTAGGATTCATACCACTCATCTTAAACTTGTGCATCGGAATGGCATAGTATCACTGACTTGTAGTTTGCAAGCTGATAGATCATGCCATCAGTACTCACTATGAACTACACCAAATTGGCTTTTCAACTGTAACAATGGCCTAGTTTTAACAATGAATTATTCTTTACTTATATTTCACTATGAGTGACACTTCAGTTTCTTTACTAGGAAACCATATAGGACAGGTTACTGTTGCCATAATCTTTCAAACCATAAAGAGAAAAAACATTCATCAGCTAACTAGGAAAACAAAATAGAAAACAATTATTGGTGTTAAATATGACAAATGTGTTCAAGATTTGCACACTGTTCTGTGGCTATTTATTCCTGAGGTTGGAATGTATGTTTTACAAAGAATCATTTGTACAACAGATCATCTATCTGACGGTCTATACCTCTAGATGTTGACAAAACCCCTCTCTTATATATGGCACCTTTCAAATAACAATGTGATTGATGATGTTAAATCTACTTCAGGAGATTTTGAATCCCATGTAAAAAGAGAACATGCCTTATTATTGTCAATATTCTCAACTACTTGGCAATCTCAGGTACAAAGTATACATTTAAATATACGTTTACTGAAAAATACTAAATTCAAAACTGAAGTTTTTCCACCAATTAGCATAAATCATTTTGACAATAAGTTTTGAAAAGGCCATAAACAGAATATATTTTTTAATCTTTTAACAAACTTGCCATATACTGATCCAAAGTACAACTGGTACTTTAAGCTTGTTTATATTTCTTTT
>NW_012105365.1:3945337-3947945 GCF_000951045.1 Mandrillus leucophaeus
GAATAAACCTTCTTTGAATGCCTTTTTTTTTAATAGACCTAATACCATTTAATACTCATAATAATTCACAAAGTAAGTATGTTATCTCTGTTATACAGATGAAGAAACAGAGGCTCCAAAACATTAAGAGCTCACAACTGGAGAGTGTAGAAATCTCTCTGATATTCAAGAGCTTTAGAATGCTCCTATAATACTCCATACTAACTTGTACTCTGTTGCCCAAACTACAAAATGTATAGATTTTATGAGTATTCAAAGATGCAATAAAAAGGCACTTTAACAGTAATTCAAAATACATCTAATCATCAAGAAATTCATAAAAACAAGTGACTCAGGATTTAAATTGCCCAGGAAAAAAAAAACACAATGTAGAAGCAAATATTACATGCCTCACATTCTACCTGTTAGTATTCCTTCTCTGGCCTTTTCCTTTATAATTTTAATTTTCTCAGGGCTACTTTTATCTTCTCAGAACTAACAAAGGAAATTTCAATGACCAACTTTGATTGTAGGCCTTCTTGACAGTTGATTTTTTTAAAAAATTTCAGCAAGATAAAGACAAAACATGTTCACTCTTCCACTATAGCTGCAAAAATATCCACAACCGTTCTGCATTTCTTAAAGCTGATTCTGATAAAGTAGTGAATTGTGGACATTCACAAAGAAATGTATCTTATGCTCCTGTTCAGTATCCTTGAAAGTGGTTTTTGTACAAAAGAATCTTTTAAGACACCAATTTACGCCTTATGCCTGTCTAGAAATTGAAGCCATACTATATGAAAGTAGATCTTTAACCTCTAAACTCAAGAAAATAGTCTAATTCTGATCAGTGGCCATAATTTTTTTTGTTGCTCTAGTAATATTTAATTAAAATTAAAGGTATTAAATTAAAGGTATTAAAGACAATTGAAAGCTTCCTTTGCAAAAATCAAGAGGATCAATGGCACTCTTATATCCAGAAATATGACAAAATCATAGCTCAGGTAGATTAATTTCCCAAACTTAAAAGTTTGAAAGTCTTTGTTTCCTTTCAATTATCCAAAGTAAGATAAATGTGATCCATTTAAATTTAATTCTTCAAATGAAAATATTTCTTGAAAAAATAAAGTGATTTCATAATTATTTTTACGTTAAAAGCATTTAAACTACCAGTATTGCTTGCAAAAGAAAAATGAAACTATCTTCTTAATATTTTAATTGTAAAATTATGATTTTAGATAACCAGAAATCTGGTTTTTAATAACCAGAAATCTCTACTGTTTGGCTCTTGATATTTTTCTCCCTGCTAATGGAATCAAGGGGTTAAGAAAGGTCTTAACCTCTTCCCTACCCAGTGATGCTCCATAGGACAAACTCTCTTTAAAATACCATAAAAAAGAAGAAAAATATGTAAACATAATTCTTTTCTTGACATAATTATTTTCATCAAGATACAAATTCCTAAAAAATATTAAACTTTTTTGTTCCTTAATAAAACTTTCTAACTTAAAAAAAATCACATTTTATATCTACTTAGTCTCAAAGTATCTCATTACAAAATAACACTGGAAGGAGGAAGTGGAGCTGGGCTGCCACTGGGCCAGTGTCTGCAGAGTCCAATTCTAGGAAAGTTTTTAGGAGGGAGGGGACAAGATGGCCAATTAGATATAGCCAGGAACCACATCTCCCTTCAAGAGAAACCAAAATATCAAGTAAACCATCACATTTCAAACAGACTGTTTGAGAGAAAACACTGAAAGCTGAGAGAGACGTGATGCAGACACCAAGGTTGAAGAGGAAGCTGGAAAGCCTGCATAGAATCGCTTAACACAAGGACCAGCTCTTGGTCCTGAACAGAGCCAAAGTAAGGGGAGAGTGAAGGAACTACAGAACACCACACCTCTGGGATCCTAACTATAAAAGATCCCACAACCCACACAGACATTTGAATTGGCAAAGGAATTGCCCACAGAGTATGCAAAGGCAGAGCTCAAACCTGTGCAGAGCTCAGAAGGGTTGGTGGAACACGAGACAGCTACAGCAAAATGCAACCATAGGTTTCCATCCCCCAAGTCTCTCCATCTTGCTCTGAGTAACTGTAGCCCCTACTGACTGCAGAGCCAGAGGAGAAAGTAGGGCTCCCTTTCTCAAGCCTGATCCACATGTCCCCTTGTCTTCCAGCTCCTCTCAAAGTCACCTGCCTCCCCATTCCTGTAAGAGGGTGCACAGAGCACAGCCTCCACTGCTCCACCTGAGTGTTTTGCCAGTGACCTGGGAGCAGTTTAGCTCCCCCAGCACAGCTGCTGTTCAACCCCATGGGCCAGAGGACAAAGCTGCAGGCCCAGTCCCAACCTCCCAGGGTTGGAGTACACTGCCCAGGGTTTCAGAACCGAGATCTGTGGTTAGAGCTCTAGTGAGGAGGGAGCCCCCACTTAAAACAGAAACAGGGAGGCGTGAGTTCATGTGCCGCCAAGGGAGCTGGGCATCCTTCCTTCCCCAAGACCAGACTGGGAAGGGTTCAGTCTGTTGGCCAGTCGCACCTTCTACTTGAGGGAGCCCCATGGCCTGGAACACCTGGGACAGCCCAGCAATTTCAGCACAGAAAGCTTGGGACAAATCTAGCTGGTTA
>NW_012105365.1:3947995-3951651 GCF_000951045.1 Mandrillus leucophaeus
GGAGAAAGTAGGGCTCCCTTTCTCAAGCCTGATCCACATGTCCCCTTGTCTTCCAGCTCCTCTCAAAGTCACCTGCCTCCCCATTCCTGTAAGAGGGTGCACAGAGCACAGCCTCCACTGCTCCACCTGAGTGTTTTGCCAGTGACCTGGGAGCAGTTTAGCTCCCCCAGCACAGCTGCTGTTCAACCCCATGGGCCAGAGGACAAAGCTGCAGGCGCAGTCCCAACCTCCCAGGGTTGGAGTACACTGCCCAGGGTTTCAGAACCGAGATCTGTGGTTAGAGCTCTAGTGAGGAGGGAGCCCCCACTCAGAACAGAAACAGGGAGGCGTGAGTTCATGTGCCGCCAAGGGAGCTGGGCATCCTTCCTTCCCCAAGACCAGGCTGGGAAGGGTTCAGTCTGTTGGCCAGTCGCACCTTCTACTTGAGGGAGCCCCATGGCCTGGAACACCTGGGACAGCCCAGCAATTTCAGCACAGAAAGCTTGGGACAAATCTAGCTGGTTAGGTCTGTTCCTGGGGCAGACACTGGAGGGAGATCTGCTTGGGGGATCCCACAGCCATCTGCCAGGCTAAAAACCCTGGGTTGCAGGCACCACACGAGCTATATATCTGTGGCACCAACACCCTGCCTGGGGATCCTCTGCCCTTGATCTGGTTCATCATCAGACCACCAAAAGACATATCCTACAACCTATTCTGATTCTGCCAAGCTCAGAGGACCAGTGGGTCCCCAGGGAGTTGTGAGTCTTTGGTGATCTAAGCTTCAGCTTGAGCTGTCCCTAAGGGAGGGGGTGTGCAGCCAACCAGGGTGCCCCTTAGGGCTAAGGAAGCATAGGCAAGACATCCATGATTGGAGGGGTTCCCCCAATACCTAGAAACAGGCTTAGTGAGAGGGTAATCTTCTACCCTGCAACAACATTTTCCCTCTACCACATCTCCCCTCACCGCATCTCCCCTACCACCACATCTCCCCCTCCCCAAAGCACTGCTAGGAAGGCACTCAAATACAAAGGAGGCTTATAGCTGAGTAAGCATATCTGCCAGCCCTTACTCTTAAATGCCATCTACTGCATCACAGCCTGAATTATACCACCCAACAAAAATAAATTCCTTTAGCACACAATGCCTGTGAAACCCAATGAGGAAACTAGCCCAAACTAAGGAACCCATACAGAACCTTGGCCCTCTGAAAAGACCCAAAAACAAAGCCAACCAACTATACACAACAGTCGAACTCTCAAGGGATAAAAAAAAAAGAAAATGAAAACAAGCCCCATCCAAATGTGAGCAGTTTATAAAAGAAAAAGAAACACTAGCCCCCTCAGCTGAGATGAAATCAGCACAAGAACTCCAGCAATTCAAAAAGAGCATTTCCTTACCTCTAAAGGATCACACTAGCTCCCCAGCAATGAATCCTAATCAGATTGAAGTATCAGACATGACAGTCATAGAATTCAAAATCTAGATGGCAAGGAAACTTAACAAGATTGAAAAGAAAGTTGAAATCCATTTCAAGGAAGCCAGTGAAAAGATCTAAGAGTTGAATGACAATATAGTCATTTTAAGAAAGAACTAAAGTGAACTTCTGGAACTGAAAAATTTCCCCAATCTCACTAGATAGGTTGGCATATAAATTCAAAAAAAATTCATAGAACCCTTATGATATACTATACAAGATGACCACCCCGAAGACACAGAATCTTCAGACTTTCCAGGTCAATATGAAAGAAAAAAATCTCAAAGGCAGCTACAGAAAAGGGTCATATCACTTACAAAGGGGATCCTATCAGGCTAACAGTAGACTTCCCAACAGAAGCTATACAGGCTAGAGGAGACTGGGAACATATTTTCAGCATTATTAAAGAAAAGAAATACCAGTCAAGAATTTAATATCCCACCAAACTAAGCTTCATAAGAAAAGGAAATGTATAATATTTCCCAGACAAGCAATCACTATGAGAATCCATTACCAATAGACCAGCCTTGCAAGAGATACTTGAGGGAGTTGTAGACACAGAAATGAAATAACAATCTGTATTACCACAAAAATACACTTAAATACACAGCCTGCAGACCCTATTGAGACTACACAATCAAGACTACAAAGCAACTAGCTAACAGCACCAGGATAGGATCAAAACATCACATAGCAATATTAACCATGAATGTTAATGGTCTAAATGCCCCACTTTAAAAACACAGAGAGGCACGGTGGCTAATAGAACAAGACCCAATCACCATCTGCTATCTTCAAGAGAACCATCTCACATATAATGAAACCCACAGGCTCAAAGTAAAGACATGAAGAAAGATCTGCCGTGCAAACTAAAAACAAAAAAGAGCAGGGGGTCCTATTCTTATATTGGATAAAACATACTTTAAAGAAACAACATTAAAAAAGGACAAAGAAGGTCATTATGGTCATTACATAATGATAAAGAGTTCAATACAACGGAAAGACTTAACTGTCACACACACACACGCATGCACACGCGCGTGCTTGCGCACGCGCACACACACACACACAGACATTGGAGCACCTAGATTCATAAAGCAAGTACTTCTAGACCTACAAAAGACTTAGTTACACAATAATAGTAGTGGACTTCAACACCCCATTGACAGCATTAGACAGATCATTAACACAGAAAACTAACAAACTCTGGATGTAAATTTGACTTGTCCAATTTGACATCTAAAGAATACTCCACCCGTCAACCACAAAATACACTTCATTTTCATCTGCACACTGAACATATTCTACGTTTGACCACATGCTTGGCCATAAAGCAAGTCCAAATAAAATTTTAAAAACCTGAAATCATACCAAGCATATATGTGGACCACAGTGGAAGAAAAATTGAAGTGAATAGCAAGAAAATCTCTCAAAATCACACAATCACATTGGCATCAAACAAACTTACACCTGAATAACTTTTGGGTAAACAATGAAGTTAAGACAGAAATTTAAAAATTCTTTATAATAAATGAAAAAGAGATACAACATACCAAAATCTCTGGGATGCAGCAAAAACAGTGTTAAAAGTTTTTACCAGTAAATGTCTACATCAAGAAGTTAGAAAGATATTAAATCAACACTCTAACATCGTACCTAGAGGAACTAAAAGAACAAAAATAAATTAACCCCAGAGCTAGAAGAAGAAAACAAATAACTGAAATCAGAGCAGAATTGAACAAGACTGAGACACAAAAACCTATTCAAAGGATCAATAAAACCAAACATCATTTCTTTGAAAGGATAAACAGGATTGATAGACTGTTAGCTATTAGCAAAGAAAAAAAGAAAGAAGATCCAAATAAGCACAATGAGAAATGACAGAGTTGACATTACAACTAATCCTACAGAAATACAAAATATCTTCAGAGACTATTACGAACAGTTTTATGCACACAAACTAGAAAATCGAAAGGAAATTGATAAATTGCCGAAAACACACAACCTCCCAAGATTAAACCAGGAAGAAATTGAGAACCTAATCAGAGCAATAAATTCTGAAACAGTTATAAGAAACCTACCAACTAAGAAAAGTCCTGGACCAGATATATTCACAGTTGTATTCTACCAGATGTACAAAGAAGAGCTGGTGTCAATCCTACTGAAACTACTCCAAAATATCAAGAAGGATGGACTCTTC
>NW_012105365.1:3952255-3959075 GCF_000951045.1 Mandrillus leucophaeus
AAAATCAATGTATAAAAATCAGTTGTACTTCTATACACCAATAATGGTCAAGCTGAGAGTCACCTCAAAAACACAATCCCATTTATAATAGCCACACAGGCACAAAATACCTGGGAATATATCTAAGCAATTAGGTGAAAGATCTCTACAAGGAGAACTACAAAACATTGCTGAAAGAAATGACATAAACAAATAGAAAAACATTCCATGCTCATGAATTGGAAGAATCAATACTGTGAAAATGACCATACACTGCCCAAAGCAACCTACAGAACAAATTGCATGACTGAATGCAATACCTATTAAAATACCAGCATCATTTTTCAGAGAATTAGAAAAGAAATCCTAAAATTCATATGGAACAAAAATAGCCAAATCAATCCTAATAAATAAAAAAAAAACAACAAAGCTGGAGGCATCATGTTATCCAACTTTAAACTATATTACAAGGATGGCTACAGTAACCAAAACAGAATGGTACTGTTACACAAATAGACACAAAGTCCAATGGAACAGAACAGAGAACCTAGAAATATAGCTACATACCCACAATCCATCTTATCTTTGACAAAGTTGACAAAAATAAGCAATGGAGAAAGGACTCCCTATTCAATAAGTGGTGCTGTGATAGCTGGGTAGCCATATACAGAATAATGTAACATATGGAAAAGAATTTATGACTAAGTTCTCGAAAGCAATTACAACAAAAACAAAAATTGACAACTGGGACCTAATTAAACCAAAGAGCTTCTACACAGCAAAAGAAACTATCAACAGAGTAAACAGACAACCTACAGAATGGGAGAAAATACTCAAGAACTATGCATCCAACAAATGTCTAACATCTCGAACCTGTAAGGAACTTAAATCAACAAGAAAAAAACAAATAACCCCAGTAAAAATTGGGCAAAAGACATGAACAGATACTTAAAAGAAGACATACAAGCAGCCAACAAATGTGAAAAAAAATGCTCAACACAATAATCATCAGAGAAATGGAAATCAAAACCATTCTGACACTAGTCAGAGGGCTATTAAAAAGTTGAAAAACAAGAGATGCTGATAAGGTTATGGAGAAAAGGGAATGGTTACACTCTATTGATGGGAATGAATTAGTTCAGCCACTGTGGAAAGCAGTTTGGAGATTTCTCAAAGAACTTAAAACAGAATTACCATTCAACCCAGCAATACCATTACTAGGTATATATCCAAAAGAAAATAAATTGTTCTGCCAAAAAGACATGCACTGCTATGTTAATCACAGCACTATTGATGATAGCAGAGTCATAGAATCAACTGAGGAGCCCATTCACAGTGGATTGGATAAAGAAAATATGGTACATCAACACCATGGACTACTATGCAGCCATAAAAAAGAATGAAATCATGTCCTTTGCAGCAACATGGATGCAGCTAGAGGTCATTATCCTAAGTGATTTAATGCAGAAACAGAAAACCAAATACCTCATTTTCTCACTTATAGCTGGTAGTTAAATATTCAGCACACATGGCCATAAAGATGGCATTATTAGACACAGGGGACTATGAGAAGGGAGAGGAAGGGTGGGGGGTAAGGGTTGAAAAACTACCTATTGGGTACATGCTGACTACCTGGGTGACAGGATCAATCATACCCCAAATCTCAGCATCATGTAACATACCCATGTAACAAACCTGTAAATATACCTCCTGAATCCAAAATAAAAGTTGAAATTTTTAAAGTATCTACTTATAAATTATGCATTAATTAATTTATAAGGAACAGAAGGAACAGCAGTAACTATACAGAAGAGAAAAACATCTTAACCAAATGATTAATATTAATATCATTAATAAAGGTCCAACAGACTATGTGCCTCTGGGTGTTCATATCCCCAACAGAACATAACTACTTATTTTGTAATCCAGCCAATAATGGACAAGCTTATTCTAATCATAAGGAAAAAGTAAACAAACACAAATTAAGGGGCATTCTATAAGCATTCTAGCTAGTTTTCTTTAGAAATATCAATCTCATGCAAGAAAAAGACTGAAAACTGTTTTAAGTTTAAAGTGGCTGACTTTAAACTTAAGTCATGCAAACACAATCCTGAATTGGACCCAGTACCAAAGAAATAAAATTTGTAGTAAGGGACATTATTTAGACATTTGACAAAACTAGAAAATGAATTATAGGTGAAAGTACATCAATTTAAATATCTTTAATTGACAACTGAACTATGATCATATAAGGGAATATTTTAGTTCTTAAGAATGACACTGAAGCAGTAAGGAATGAAGGACCATAATGTATGCAACCTCTCAAGTGGTTAAAAAATGTATATGTGTTTAGGGAAAGGAACAGAATTATAAGACAAATGTGGCAAAATGTTGAAAATAATGAATCTAGGAAAGGTCATATGGGAATTCTTTGTACTATCCTTATAACTTTTCTGAAAATTTGAAATTACTTCAAAATAAAAAAATTTAAATTATTTTTTAAGATTACATATTAATATGTGAAAATTTTCACAATAGACAATTGAACAAAGCAAGTCCGACAAAATATGATTAGTACAAGTGCTTTGAACAGTGACAAGAGTCTTGTACCAGAAAGTAGCTCCATATACTGCTTTCTTCATCAAAAAGAGTCTTGCTATTAAAAAATAACTCAGCTATCCTAAACTCTGCTTAGTGACATTCTGGCATAACCTAGTAACAGTTAATGTACCAGCACTATAGTTTGAGTAGCACTAGTCTAAATACCATCTATTTATAATCAGTCAATCAATAACTACTTTAAGAATTATACATATGCATTTGGAATAATATACACCAAGTTATAACCAGTTTATGCTGGGTAACACAACTGAAGGTAATTTTTACTCTCTTCTTGTATTTTCTTTTTCTTACTCTTATTCTTTTCTTTTTTTTTTTTTTTTGACAGAGTCTTGCTCTGTCACCCAGAATGGAATGCTATGGCTCAATCAGACATATGCCACCATGCCTAGCTAATGTTTTATATTTTTAGTAGAGATGGGGTTTTGCCACATTGCCCAGGCTGGTCTCTAACTCCTGGGCTCAAGCAATCTGCCCAACTCAGCCTCCCCAGTGCGGGGGATTACAGATATGAGCCACTGCATCCGGCCTCTTGTATTTTTTTAAGTTTCTGAAATTAACATGGATTACTTTTGTAATAACAAAAACAAAAGTAAACTTTCAAAAAATGTGTAGGTGAAAAAGAATTAACAAGCAATCAGATTTACTGGAATTTGCCTCCTATATTAAAACACGACATTTTGTCTTAATGTTTACATACTACCAACATTTTTCTAAAAGGCTTGTACTTACAGCTGGTCTTGAAGCTCCACAATTATATATTCTAATTGTTCCTTCTCCAGTTTATGGGCCAGATCAGAATCTTCAATCCTTTGAAGTAGTATTTTATTCTGGGAGACAGATTCAGATAGTTGGTTCTCTCGAAGTCGTAAGAGTTCTTCAAGGTAACCCTGGAAATTCAGTATCATCAAGATATAGCAACTGCAAAATTCTAATACATATCCTGAAGATAAATGCTGAGTAGCTTAAATGCTATTGCTATTTATATTGTAATGAAACAATTTCAAAGCATTACTGATAAATTAGTAAAAAATTTGTTTTAATTGAATATAAAAATTTAACATATATTCTCCATTATTTAAAACTCTTCTCTGAAGTTTGAGAAACTAATTTGATGCAAAACTTAGTTAAAACATTGTAATTCTGAGCTTCAAAACAACTGCATGACTCCTAGCTTCAAAATACAGACCTAAAAACAGAATAACCAATTAGAAAGTTGCCTCTTTGTGATTATTTTTCAAAAACACATAGACATTAACATTTTAGCATTAATATGTTAGTGAGAGGTAGTATAATGTTTTGGTTAGGCCTGCCGGTCTAGTGTCATATTCCAGTTTTACCACTTATCAGCTATGTGTCCTTGGGCAAGTTACTTAAGCTCTCTGTGCCACAGTTTCACCATCTAAAAAAGTAGGACCCATCAGAGTACCCTAGTTGGTAGGATTAAATGAATCAATACAGGTAAATTGCTTGGAACAGTGTCTAGTATACTGCATGCAATGTATAATTACTAGCTATTATTATTGGTAAACACGTAATAGATATAAGACTTTTTGGAATGATCTCTTAACCTTTTACTCTTTACTTTTTCTTTATCCTTCTGTCCTGCTTTCTGGGAAACGTTATTGAATTTATCTTCGAACCCTTTGTACTAAATTTCTGAATTCAGGAAATCATATTTTTAATTTTCAAAAGCTCTTTCCTGTTTTCTGATTGTTCTCTTCCCATGGCATTCTATTCTTTTTAGTTGCAATGTACTTTCAAATTCCTCTAAGGATTTTTAATTAGAATCTTAGAATCTTTTTAAAGTATTCTTCTATTACATGTTACCCTATTCATGTGTCTTTAATAAACTTTCACCTATTTTAGATTTATGATACATGTTAAGAGTAGCTAATACTATTCTTCAAGAGCTTATTTTTCATATTTTTTCCTGATAATTCTCAAATGTTTGTTCTTCTATAATAAAATCTCAGAAGTTAAATTTTTATAAATGAATATTTCACATATATACAGCTTATGAATATATATAAACAATATATATTCATAAACATTAGTAATTAAAAAATACTCACATATCCACCACCTAGATTAATCACCAATACTTTAAAAGCCAATATAATGCCTTCCTTGATTGTCTCCTCTGCAAAGGTAACAATATCCTAGATTTGTATTTATCATCTTTTTACTTTTCTTTCCAGTTTTACTACAAATATGTGTCATCTTAAACAATAAGTTGTTTAGTTTTGCTTCGTTTTGTCAATATCCTTTTGAAAATGTTTTGTCTATATTGATGAGTCTAGCTATAGTTCATTTGCTCTAAAAACTGTATAGTATTCCATTGTATGAATATTGCAGTTTATTCACTCTTCCGTCACTGTTCTCTCAATGACTATTTGGATCACTTTAGGTTTTTCTTAATATAAACAATATTGCTGTGAACACACTCTGTTATGTCTCCTGGTATGCACATCCAAGAGTTTCGAGGAGATGTATCTAGGAGGAGAATTCCTAGGATATAAGCCATGTATATCTTCACATTTACTAGATACTGTTATTGATATTGCCATTGTAGTAATCGTTTTTACTACTGGTTTTATACTAATCACATTCCCACTTGATACTATAGTCACATGATCTTATGTTAGTATAAAAGTTATACTGGGATTCATTAAATTCATTGAAAACTATTCCTTCTTTTTCTATTCTCAGGAACAGTCCATATAAAATAGGGATCACTCATACAGTTGTGTGCCACTTAATGATGGGGATATGTTCTGAGACATGTGTTGCTAGGCCATTTTGCCATTCTATGAACATTACAGAGTGTACTTACACCAACCTAGATGGTACAGTCTACTACACACCTAGGTTAGATGGTATAGCCTATTGTTCCTAGGCTACAAACCTGCACAGCATGTTACTATACTGAGTACTGTAGGCAACTGTAATACAATAGCAAGTATTTATATATCTAAACGTAGAAAAGGGACAGTAAAAATATGGTATAAAAGATTTTTTTTTTTTTAAAAAGGCACAACTATGTAGGCCATTACTGTGAAATGGAACTTGCAGGACTGGAAATTGCTCAAAGTGAGTCAGTGAGTGGGTAGTTAGTGAATGTAAAGGCCTACAACTACTGTACCCTACTGCAGACTTTATAAACACTGTACACCTAGCCTACACTAAATTTATTTTTATGTTTTCTTTCTTCAGTAATAAAATTAAACTTAGCTTACTATAACATTTTTACTTTACAAGCTTTTAAAAATCTTTTTGACTCTTTTGTAATAACAGTTTAAAACATACATTGTACAGCTATACAACAATATTTTCTTTTTAACATCCTTATTCTATAAGCTTTTTTTCTATTTAGACATTTTAAAAAATTTTAATGTTTTAAACTTTTTCATTATAAATGAAGACACAAACATATACATTAGCCTAGGCCTACACAGGGTCAGGATCATCAATATCAGTGTCTTCCACTTACGCCTCTTGTCCGACTGGAAAGACTTCAGGAGCATTAATACACGGAGCTGTCATCTCCCATGATCACAATGCCTACTGCTGGACTACCTCCTAAAAGACCTGCCTGAAGCTGTTTTACATTTAATTTTTTTGTTTTTTAAGTAGAAGGAGTACACTAAAAAATAATGACTAAAAAGCATTGTATAGTAAATATGTAAACCAGTAACAGTACTTTATTATCATTATCAAGTATTATGTACTGTCCATAATTGTATATGCTAGTTTTTAATGACTGGCAGGGAAATAGGTTTATTTACACCAGCATCACCACAAACACATGAGTAATGCATTGTGTTACAACATTACCATGGCTACACCACTAAGTGATAGGAATTTTTCATCTTCATTATAATCTTATGGGACCACCTCATATACATGACCCATTGTTGGCCAAAACATTATTATGTAGTGCATGACTGTATTTGGTAGACTCACCAAAACAATACATGATATTTTTTTTTGGTGGGGGACTGGATAGATTTTAAACTACTTATTCAATTTGTTAAATGACTATATATCTATCAGTTTTGATAAGTAGTATTTATAAAAATTCTTTGTTTTGCAAAGTATTATCATAAAATTATTTAAATATTCTCTAATAATTATTGGGAGGGTTTCTCCCACATTTATGCTGTGCTGTCTATTCTTCCATTCTTAAGATTATCTGTGCCTTAATTTTTTAAAAAAATTA
>NW_012105365.1:3963470-3964349 GCF_000951045.1 Mandrillus leucophaeus
TGTCTTCTTGCTCGGCTCCCCATTACATTACAATGGTGCTGAAACCCGGGAGGAAACCCCTCCCTGGACCCCTGCCGGTTCCGGCAGGCTCTCCTCTCCCAGAGCCAGGACCTCCTCTCCGAGCCAGGAGCCGTTTCACCAGATCCGAGACTCAATTCGATCACTGCTGGGTAAGTTTTCCCCAGTCCTGCAGGCTCCGGGAGTCCCTGCCTGAAAACGTGGCCACATCAGGGCCTCCCCCGTTCCTCACTTGTGACCTCGGCACCAGGGACTAGGAGACGTCCAACCTCTCCGGAAGCCGCCATACCCTGCACTCTGCGTGGCAGTGGAAGGATGCTCCCGTTGCCTCCAGGCTGCCCGCCTCAGGATCATAGGGACTGCCCAGTCCAAACCAGACCCAAAATCCCCTCTGGGGTGCCTCTTGGCTAATTTCCAGGCTTTAGGTCTCAGCCAAGACCTAAAACGAAAGCGGCTTATTTTCTTCTGCACAGTGGCATGGCCGCAGTATAAATTAGATAATCAGTCTCAGTAGCCTGCAGAAGGCACTCTAGACTTTAATATCCTCACACATCTGACCAAGTTTTGCAAGAGGCTAGGCAAATGGTCTGAGGTACCCTATGGTCAGGCCTTTTAGGACTTGTGTTCCTGCCCAGACTTCTGAGCCTGATGTTCGTTGGCCCAGGTCTTGCTCGTGAAATCTACTCCCTCAAGCAAGGAGAAGGACGACTCCTCCTCTTTCTCTGAGCCCCCTAATACTCTTTCCCTGTCCCCCCTTCAGTCCCCTGCTCAACCTCCCCCTTACTCTGACCCATCGTCGTCTCCATCCTCGTCGGCGCCACCCCTTCTGTCCACTCCTCCTGTGTCCCCACCAAACCTGAC
>NW_012105365.1:3966669-3969739 GCF_000951045.1 Mandrillus leucophaeus
AAAATACAAAAATTAACCAGGCATGGTGTCACATGCCTGTAGTCCCTGGTACTCGGAAGGCTGAGGCAGGAGAATCACTTGAACCCAGGAGGTGGAGGTTTCAGTGAGCCAAGATTGCACCACTGCACTCCAGCCTGGGTGACAAAGTGAGACTCCATCTCAAAAACAAAACAAAACAAAACACTATAGCTGTTCCATATATGCTTGAAAAGGTTATATATTCTAATTGTTAACATTTAATATATTTTAGATCAGGTTTATTAATTGTGTTACTGAAGTTCACTACATCCATTCAATCTATAAATTACTCTGAAAGACATTAAAATTTCTCATTATAATTATGGAATTACCAATTTATTCTGGACATTTAATTAATTTTTGCTTCATATTTTTCATGGATATATTGTTAAATAGATGTAAGTTCAGCACTGATATATATTCTTGGTGAATGCTTACTTTAAAAAGTAAGCATTATTAAGACTAAAGAAAGACACTGCCTTTTAAAAAAATGTTTCTGCCTTAATGTCTACGTTTAATGATATTGACATAGAATTCTTTTAGTTAGTATCTGTCTAGTATATTTATTCCCCTAGTTTCAACTTTTTATGTCATTATATGTTATGTGTCTCTCTTATCAATAGCATAGAGCTAAATTTTATAATTATTTTTCAATAAATCTAAGAGTTTATCTTAACTGGCAAGTTTCTGCCATTTACTTTTATGGTGGTGTTGACTCTTCTGGTTATATGTAATTTGCATTTTGTGTTCTCTTTTCACTATCCTTATTTTTTCTAATGTGTTCCCTTCTATTATACTGATCAATCTTTCCTTATTTCTTTTCTTTCTCTCTACTAGTTTGAAAATTAAACATTCTACTTCTATTCTCTTAATTGCAACTTCTAAATGTTAATTTTGGAAACAGGCACACACATTTAAAAATGTCTCTAACCTCCTTCACTATATTACAAAGACCTCGAAAGACTAGCTCAAAAGACTACTCAAAATTCATCACTTTCTAATTATTTCACCATATTTTAATTATTATCTATGTTCTTATGGTGATTTACATCTATTTCATCTATCTTAATAGAAATACTATGGAATGGTGTTCTACTATGCATCTCTCACTCTTTCTGATGTTTTTTAGTCAGCATTTTAGTTCTGCTCTGCTTTCATACTCCCAGTGGTGGTCTGTAGCTGGCTTGTATAGGCTCTCAAGAACTGACTGTTAAATTTCAGAAATTTAACTCAGTTGTTAAACATTGCTGTTATTAAAAATTAAATTATATAAATTTACAACTAAATTATATTAAACACAAAGGTAATAACTACTCAAAATTCATCACTTTCTAATTATTTCACCATATTTTAACTATTATTATCTATGTTCTTACAGTCATTTACATCTATTTCATCTATCTTAGTAGAAATACTATGGAATGGTGTTCTACTGTGCATCTCTTCCCAATTTTGCATTCAGTGATGTCACATTGGTACCTTTAAATTGGCCATGATGGGAGTATTTATCCCAGAAAAATTGGCAAACACTACAATTGAGGGCTTCTGTTTCCATCTCCTCTAGAAGAGCCAGTTAAACATATTTCAGTATACCAATGTCACCCCATATTGGTCATTATTTTTGCTATTTCATGTAACCAAGGTTTCTTTACAAATTTATTTGTTTACTCTGCCATTTTGCATCTCACTCCTGCATTCTAGGTTCAATTTCCACCTGAATGACAGGGTCCTATGCCTGCTGTTTGTTGGTGTTAAAATGCAAGTTTCTAGGTTAAGGAATTATGCCTTCACCCCCATCCCTGGGGCCTACAGTTCTCTCAATATATGCACATATTCTTATTGTGTTAGGTCTATGTTTCTGATCCCTAGTGAGTTCCTTTTCTTGAGAGAGTAGCTCTGAATAAATCTTTTAAAAATTGTATTCTACTCAGCATTTTCAGATTTTTGCAATGAAGATACTTTCAGATTATCTTAGTCTGAATTCTTGCTGGTACCACAAGTCTCCTTTAATAGCACATGAAAAGTTTTCTTCATATGCATTATGCAAATGTTTATAGCTATATAATTTGGATTTAAAAAGTATTTTCTAAGCAACAGCTATCTGTATAGATAAAATTATTTATATTTGTAAAATGATAATTTCCCAATGCATTTTTAATTTTTTGAATATTTCTATCACTAATTCCATTGGGCTTTCCTTATATAGATCATCTATGAATAATGATATTAAAGAGGAAGAAAAGGGAAAAATAGAAAATACAGTAAGAAAGTAATGGTTACAAAGTCCTTAATAGAGTTTGTTTTCTTTCTGTTATATACTCCACTTTGCCTACTACAGTGCTTAACACACAAGAGCTGCTAAAATATCTAATTTTCAAAAAAAACAGATGTACGTGCTTAGGCAATCACTGCATTTTCACAAACCAATAATCTTTTATAAAATTAATGATAGAAATTAAAATCTCAAATACATAAATTAAACTGCTTATTAAAATAATGGCTTGTTTTTATGTTAAAACATAAAATTTGAAAAAGTTCAACAAACAAAAGCATCTTCTATGACTGCCTGATTTTTCAATAAAAGGAGGACAATTCAAAAACAGAAGAGAAGCAGCAATGGATAAACAATTTTATTCAGTTAAAAATATTTCGGCAGTCACAGTTCAAAGGCAATAACAAGAATAAACTTAAGTGTGTTTTGATAATTTTAAAATACCTTCTGTTCCAGGGTAAGTTGATACTTTTGTTTAACTCTCTTACACTTGTTGAACCAACTGTTCTCATCCATGAGGAAAGGAGGTCCGACATTCTCTGGAGTACTGCTTTCACTACCACTGCTTCCCAAAGTCCTTAGCTCCTCCTCATCACTGCTGATACTATCAGAACTGGGAATGTCAAAATTTTAAAAAAAGTTAAAAATATGTTTCAACTTGATTCTTAAACACTTTTATATTTGCAAGCTATGGTGAACAAATTTGAAAATATTCAGTACTAAATACAGAATTATAATGATATTATAAAGATTTTGGCTTCCTGGAAAAAAAAAAAAAAA
>NW_012105365.1:3972572-3988385 GCF_000951045.1 Mandrillus leucophaeus
TACTCTGTTTTGCCTTCCTTCAGTGGCCCCAGCCATCCCTCCGCTGTCACGGTCATGGGAATGGATGGCACTCCCTCCACCTACCGCCAGACTTCTCCTCTGTCTTGCCGCCTGGATGGCTCCCTCTTCTTGCACTCATTTCTTATCATTCCTTTGTGCCCAGTCCCCTTGTTAGGACGAGATCTCCTCTCCAAGCTAGGGGCCTCAGTTCACTTCCGGCCCAACCCCTCCCTGCACCTCGCGTTCTTCTTTCCCCTCCTCCCGCCTGATAAACCCCACCAGGCTGACCCCCCACTCCTGTTTCTAGTCCCCATTAACCCTAAGGTGTTGGACACCTCTACCCCGATCATTGCCCAGCACCATACTCCAGTCTGCATCCAGCTGAAGGATCCCTCCAAGTTTCCCTCTAGATCCCAGTTCCCTACCTCCCTTGAACACTGACAGGGACTAAAACCCATCAGCAACCCAGAATGCCTGCTCCAGCAGCACATTCTAGTCCCTGCCAACTCACCATGCAATACTCCTATCCTGCCTGTACGGAAAAGCTCCAGGGCCTACCGCCTCGTGCAGGATCTACGCCTCATCAATGAGGCAGTAGTCCCCACCTTTCCAGTTGTTCCTAACCCATATACACTTCTCTCACACATTCCCCAATACCACTCATTTTACTGTCCTTGACCTAAAAAGGATGCCTTCTTCACCATTCCCCTACACCCCGACTGTCACTTTCTGTTTGCCTTTACATGGGAAGATCCAGACACTCATATTTCTTCCCAGCTGACTTGGACTGTTCTGCCTCAAGGGTTCTGAGATAGCCCCCATTTTTTCGGACAGGCACTGGCACAGGATGTTAGCCTCTGTCCCCTTACCCACAGCACACTATTGCAATATGTAGATGACTTATTACTATGTAGTCCCTCCTGGGAGAGCTCCCTTGTGGATACTGCTACACTTTAAAATTTTCTTGGTGAGCGAGGTTATCGGGTTACCCTAGCCAAGGCTCAGCTTCTGTCACCTACCTAAGCATACTCCTCACATCCCACTACAAAAAGCCTCATGGCGGATAGCATAAGCCTCATCAAAACTCTCCAGCCTCCTCAGGATGCGGAAGAGATCTTGTCCTTCCTAGGACTAGTAGGGTATTTCAGGCATTGGATTCCCAACTTTGGGGTCCTAGCCAAGCCCCTCTACCAGGCTGCCAAGGAAGTGCCCACCGGACCGCTGTCCGACCCCTCATTAGTTGCCAACTCTTTCGAGAAGCCTCAGGACTGTCCTTTCTGCCCCTGCTCTCTCTCTCCCCAACCCCCTTCGGCCTTTTCATCTATTCACCGAGGAGCGTCAAAAGGTAGCTACTGGCCTCCTAGCCCAGCCGGTTGGATCCACATACCAGGCTGTGGCCTATCTCTCCAAGCAGTTAGACCCCACGGTCCAGGGCTGGCAACCTTGTCTGCGAGCCCTGGTAGCTGCCACAGAACTTACCAAGGAGGCCCTCAAGCTCACCCTAGGACATTCTCTTACTGTCTACTCTTCTCACCGACTGTCAGGTCTCATCACACACAAGTGTCTCAGCCACCTCATCCCATCCCAGCTTCAACAGTTCCATCCCCAATGCTTCCTGGTACAACCGGACAGGATCTGCGCCTCCACATCTAACTGCCCCAGCAGCTCCCTGTGTCCTCCGCTTCATCCAGGACCGCATGAAAGGAGTCTCCCGGGTCACTTTCAATCAGATGCTACTCCACCCCTATACCCAAGTTCCGACCTCCAAAGAACCCCACAACAGCCTATATCAGCAGGAAGCAGCCAGATGAATATGTCGCCCCTTTTTCTTATTAGAAAGAGGTCGGAATGTTAGGCAGGAATCTAGACCCAACATGGTGGTATCACCTGGCATGGTAGGCCCTTTGTTAGGAATTCCCACCCTTCACTTCCTGCTAAGACTTTCAGCGCCCGAAAAAAGCCTGCGCCCGCCAAAAAACCCCCGCTCTGTGCAAGCTCCTGGACAGGTCATTCCTCAGAAATCGAAACCTAACTCAGGGAAAACTGAAACCTACAAACCCCGCCTACCTCACCCTATAAAAGGCCCCCGATACCCGCCCCGAGTGCGACTTCCTCGGCCGGCCTCCTAGAGGACCGGTAAACCTCGCCTACGAGCCTAATGAAGGCTACCTCTGTTCTCATCTGCCTCATGTCTTCTTGCTCGGCTCCCCATTATATTACAGTTTACAGATATAAGGAATTAACATATAAAGCAAGAATGCCCAAAGGAGAGACAAAAGATTTCCAGAGAAGAGAAACAGAAACTCTAGATGTGCCGGAAACAGTCTTCTATCTGGGTTCTTTTGTGCTTGATGTCTTTCACCTATACTGTTTTCAAGGTTTATCCATGTTGTAGTAGGTATCAGTGCTTCACCCCATTTTAAGGCTGAGTAATACTCCATTGTATGGATACACTACATTTTTAATTTATTCACCAACTGATGAACACTTGCGTTGTGTCCACTTTTTGCTATTAAGAATAATGAATGTTCATGTACAAGTTTTTGTCTGACCATATGTTTTCAGTTCTCTTGGGTGGAAAGAGAATTGATATCTAGGAGTAGAATTTCAGAATCACACGGTAATTCTGTATTTAACTTTGAGAAATTATCTAACTGATTTCCACAGCAACTGCATCATTTTATATTTCCCCACCAGAAATGCAACTTCTCCACATCCTCACCAATACTTATGTTTTGTTGATTTTGGATATAGCTATCCCTGTGGGTATAAAGTGGTGTCTTACTGTGGTTTGACTTTGCATTTCCCTAATGACTAATGATGTTGAGTATCATTTCATGTGCTTCTTGACCACTGTGCATCTTCTTTGGAGAAATGTTTATTCAAGTTCTTTGCCCATTTTAAAATTGGGTTATTTATATTTGTGTTGCTAAGTTGTAGTTCTTTATATATTCTAAATACTAGACCCTGATTTTGTATATGACTTGCAAAAATTTTCTCCCAGTCTCTGGGTCACTCTTTCATTTTTTGATGGTATCCTTTGATAATGCAAGGTTTTAATTTTGATGAAGTCCAATTTATCTATTTTTTCTTCTGTTATTTATATTTTTGGTGTCTTATTAAAAAAACAATTGCCTAACTCAGGGTTATGAAAAATTTACACCTATGTTTCCTTTATAAGATTTTATAGTGTTAGCTCTTACATTTGGGTCTTGGATCCATTTTTGAATTAATTTTTGCATTTCATATGAGTTTAAGGTCCAAATTCATTCATTTGCATGTAAATATTCAGTTGTCCCAGCATCATTTGGTGAAAACACTATTCTTTCTCCATTGAATGGTTTTGGTATCCTTTTCAAAACTCCATTGACCAAAAATGTATGGGTTTATTTACAGACTTTTAATTTAATTTTGTTGATTTGTATGTCTATCCTTGTGCTAGAGGCATATTTTTTTGATTACTGAAACTTTGTAGCAAATTCCGAAATTAGGATGTATGAGTCCTCTGATTTTGTATTTCCTTTTCAAGATTGTTTTGGCTATTTAGGATCCCTTGCGATTCCATACAAATTTTGGGATTAGCTTGTCCATTTCTACAGACAAAAAAGGATGTTGGAATACTGATAGCAACTGAATTGAATCTGCAGATCAATTCAGAAGTATTGCCATCTTCAGCATATGAAGTGTTTCAATTAATTAACAAGGATATCTTTTTATTTACTTACATCTTCTTCAATTTCCCTCAACAATGTAGCATCAATTTTTAAATTTAAATTAATCAAAATTAAATTTAAATGAAAATTCAGTTCCTCAGTCACACTAGTTACATCTGAAGTAGTGAATGCCACATGTGGCTAACGGCTACTGTATTGGCTAACACCAACTAAAGAAATAGGTATGTGTGGGCATTATATAGTTATGGTAATTGATGTTACGAATCAATAAGTGTGAATAGGCTAAAATCACTCATTAAGAAAAAAAAACCGTGTATCACAGAACAAAACCCAACTATAAACTGCCCAAATGAAATACATCTAAAACTAAATTATTTATTTATAGTTTATTTCAGAGCTTTGATGTAAAAAATTTAGCAATTTGAACTTTTAAATAATTATTTTTATTTTTAATGGTTATGGGTACATAACAGGTGAGGTATATATTTATGGGGTACACATGATGTTTTGATACAGGCATTTAATATGTAATAATCACATAAGGGTAATTGAGGGTATCCATCACCTCAAGGATTTTTTTTTCTTTTTTTGATACAGGATCTCACTCTGTTTCCCAGGCTGGAAAGCAATGGCATGACCACAGCTCACTATAGCCTCAAACTCCTGAGCATAAGCAATCCCCTCTCCTCAGTCTCCCAAGTAGCTAGGACGACAGGCAAACACCACTACATCTGGCTAATTTTAAAAATTTGTGTGGCAACAGAGTCTCACTATGTTGCTCAAGCTGGTCTTGAACTCCTGGCCTCAAGTGATCCCTCTCCCTCAGCCTCCCAAAGTACTGGGATTATAGGCATGAGCTACCATGCCCAACCACATGTATCATTTCTTTGTGTTAGGAACACTCCAATTCCACTCTTTTGGTTATTTTAAAATATACAACAAATTATTGTTGACTACAATCATCCTGTTGGGCTATCAAATACTAGATCTTATTCATTCTAACTGTTTTTATATCCATGAACCATCCCGAGTTTTCTCCCCTCCCTTACTACCCTTTCCAGGCTGTGCTAACCATCATTCTATTCTCTATCTTCATGAGTTTAACTATTTTAATTTTTAGCTCCCTCATATCAGAATATGGGAAATTTGTCTTTCTATGCCTGGCTTATTTCACATAACATAATGTCCTCCAGGCCCATCTATATTGTTGCAGATGATAGGATTTCATTCTTTTTTATGGCTGAATAATATACCATTGTTTATATATACCACATTTTCTTTAGCCATTCATCCATCCATGGATACTTAGTATGATCCCACATCTTAGCTACTGTGAATAGTACTGCAATAAACATGAGAGTGCAGATATCTCTTCCATATACTTTCTGATTTCCTTTCTTTTAGATATATACCTAGCAGTGGGATTGCTGGATCATATGTTAGTTCTTTTTTGAGTGTTTTGAGAAACTTTCATACTGTTCTCTGTAGTGGTTGTACTAATTTACATTTCCACCAGCAGTGTAGAAGGGTTCCCCTTTCTCCATATCCTTGCCAGCATTCATTTTATTGCCTGTCTTTTGAATAAAAGACATTTTAACTAGAGTGAGATGATATTTTACTGTAGTTTTGATTTGCATTTCTCTGTTGATTAACGATGTTGTACAGATTTTCACATACCTGTTGGCCACTTGTATGTTTCCTCTTGAGAAATGTCCATTCAGATCTTTTGCACACTTTTTAATTGGATTATTTGATTTTTTTTCCTATTGAGTTGTTTGAGCTCTTTATATATTCTGGTTATTAATCCCTTGTCAGATGAATAGCTTGCAAATATATTCTCCCACTCTATGTGTTGTCTCTTCACTTTGTTGATTGCTTCCTTTGCTGTGCAGAAGCTTTTCAACTTGATGGAATCCCATTTGTCCATTTTTGCTTTGGTTGCCTGTGCTTCTGAGGTATTACTCAGGAAATCTTTGCCCAGGTGAATCAGTGACCTGCAGTTTTTCCCAGTTTTTTTTTTTTTTTTTTTTTTTTTAGCAGTTTTAAATTTCCCGGTTTTTTTTTTTTTTTTTTTTTTTTTTTTTTTTTTGAGTCTGGGTTTTGCTTTGTTGCTCAGGCTGGAGTGCAGTGGCACAATCATGACTCACTGCAGCCTTGAACTCCTGGGCTCAAGTGATTCTCCCACCTTGACCGTCCAAGTAGCTGGGACTACAGGTGTGCAACACCATGTCCAGCTAAGTTTTTAAAAGATTTTTGTACAGACAGCATCTTACTGTGTTGCCTAGGCTGGTCTCAAACTCCTGACTTCAAAAGATCCTCCTGCCTTGGCTTCCAAAGTACTGGGATTAAAGGCATGAGCCACTGCACCTGGCCTCAAGTCTTAAATTTAAGCCTTTAATGCATTTTGGTTTGATTTTTGTATATGGCGAGAGACTGAGGTCTACTTTCATCCTTTTGCATATGAATATCCAGTTTTCCCAGCACCATTTATTGAAGAGATTGTCTGTTCCCCAGTGCATATTCTTGACCATTCTAGAAAATAAGTTTACTATAGATGCATGGATTTATTTCTGAATTTCTGTTCTGTTCCATTGGTCTGTATGTCTATTTTTATGCTGGTACCATGCTGCTTTGGTTACTATAGTTCTGCAGTATTTGCAGATGATTTGATTCTTCCAGTTTGTTTCTTTTTGTTCATGATAGCTTTGGCTATTCTGGGTCTTTTGTGGTTCCATACAAATTTGTATAATTTTTTCTATTTCTGTGAAGAATGTCACTGGTATTTTGACAGAGAATACACTGGATCTATAGATTGCTTGGTGTGGTATGGACACTGAATTTTCCAATTTATGAAAATGGAATATCCCTTCATTTTTTTGGTGCTCTTCAATTTCTTTCATCAGTATTTTATAAATTTCATTGTAGAGATCTTTTACTTCTTTGGTTAAGTTAATTCTTAGGTATTTAATTTTATTTGTGGCTATTGTAAATGGAATTGCTTTCTTTGTTTCTTTTTCATATTGTTCACTGTTGGCACGTAGAAATGCTACTGATTCTTGTATGTTGATTTTGCATCCTGCAAATTTACTGAACTTTTTTATCAGTTCTAATAGTTTTCTGGTGGATCTATTACTCCACTTATAGAAAGTAAAAATCAAGCATAACTAAACTATAGTGTGTAGGAGTTAAGGTACATTCTTAGAGTAAAATTTAAAAAAAGCAATGAAGTCACTACCAAAAAATGTATTATTACAGTAACTATGTCTCAGGAGCTCATGGGGAGTTGTGATTTTGAAGTGATAAAAGCAGGCCTTTCACAATGCTGACTATGTTTACTTTATCTATATTGAGAGTGGTGATTACTCAGTATACATTTCATAAATGTTTTATGCTACACATTTATGTTTTATCTATTTTTCTTTGTGAGTTTTATTTCACAATAATAATAGGTTTAAAAGATCTAAACAGGACATCCAGTTAGAATTTTTGACAAAGCTCAAAGTCATGGTCTGGGTATCGGAGGTGAGACCAGGAGGAGGGAGAGGGTATTATCCAACTATTATGATTTCTTCAAACAGTGCATATCCCAAACAACATATATAACATATTTCATCAATTCCAGAACAAAATAAAATAAAAGATGCACCATTACTGTATGCACCAAGAAAGGGAAAACAATGCTGACAAACTATGGCACAACATTATTTGTCAGAAATATTGAAATGTAAAGCAAAGAAGTATATAATAAAATTGATGGAATATGGTGTATAGAGAATAACTATTATACTTCTCACTTATTCAAACTACTACTTTTTGAATATAAAAATTTTTTATATTTTAAGGGAGTAGATGTAAGTAAAATAAGCCATAACCTACCAATCTGGTTTAAGTGTAGTACAAAGGCCTACAATAATCTAAATGAATTTAGGCACCTTTTATCATTGAAATTATAAATATTTTGCTATATTGGACATGAAAAAATATTAGTAAGGTAAAAACCTGACATCATCTTTATAGATAATTATTCACTTAAATTAACAAAAACTCAATTATATTCTAACTTTTTGGCCTTTTTTACAATATTAAATTTACATAAATAAAAATATCTTAACAGGACTTTCTATGAATAAAAAAAAAGATTAAAGCAGTTGTTCTACATGATTCTCTAAAAACAATGCCCTAAATACTAGAAAGTGAGAGCTCAATCAAAAAAAAACCAAGAAATAAGTAAAAGGATATAATAAAATCAAGGATTTACATGTAATTTGGTAAAACTTACAAATACCAAATTTTTCATTAAAAAAGAAATACATCTCAGGTGTTTAATATGTATGTAACTGACTAAATCTTTACAAGTTATAATCCTGCCCTGCCCTGCCCCCTCAAAAAGGACTGTAAGTCTTAAAATGAAAAATAAGTCTCCTATCTCACTCCACCCTCCTCCAATTCCATTCTTATAGGACAATATTTTTTACATTTTTTACTCTTCTTGTAAATTATCTCCATTACCCTATCTTCCTATTTAGATGCCCTTCATTTCTTTCTCTTGCCTGACTGCTCTGGCTAGGATTTTCAATACTACTTTGAATAGAAGTGGTGAGAGAGGGCAACTTTGTCTTATGCCAGTTTTCAAGGGGAATACTTCCAGATTTTGCCCATTCAGTATAATGTTGGCTGTAGGTTTATCATAGATGGCTCTTATTATTTTGAAGAATGTTCTGCCAATATGTAGTTTATTGAGAATTTTTAATGTGAAGGGGTGCTGAATTTTATCAAAAGATTTTTGTGTGTCTATTGAGATAATTATTTGTTTTTGTCTTTAGTTATGTTTATGTGATGAATCACATTTATTGATTATGTATGTTGAACCAACCTTGCATCCCAGAGATGAAGCCTACTTGATCATGGTGGATTAGCTTTTTGATGTGCTGCTGGATTCAGTTTGCCAGTATTTTGTTGAGGATTTTTGTATTAATGTTCATACTGGCCTGAAGCTTTCTTTTTTGTTGTTGTTGTATCTCTGCCAGGTTTTGGTATAAGGATGATGCTGGCCTCATAGAATAAGTTGGGGAGGGGTCTTTCCTCCTCAATATTTTGGAATAGTTTCATTAGAAATGGTATTGGCTGGCTGGGCATGGTGGCTCACACCTGTAATCCCAGCACTTTGGGAGGCCAAGGAGGGCAGATCATGAGGTCAGGAGTTCGAGACCAGCCTGGCCAACATGATGAAACCTCATATCTACTAATAATACCAAAATTAGCCAGGAGTGGTGGTGTGCGCTTGTAGTCCTATCTACTCAGGAGGCTGAGGCAGGAGAATTGCTTGAACCCGGGAGGCGGAGGTTGCAGTGAACCGAGATCATTGTACAGCACTCCAGCCTCGGTGACAAAGTGAGACTCCATCTCCAAAAAATAAAAGAAAAGAAAAAAAAGAAAAAGAAATGGTATCAGCTATTCCTTGTATATCTGGTATAATTTGCCTGTGAATCCGTGAATCCATCAGGTTCTGGGCTTTTTTTTTTTTTTTTGGTTGGCAGGCTATTTATTACTGATTCAATTTCGGAGCTCGTTATTGGTCTGTTCAGCTAATCAGTTTCTGGTCTGTTCAGCTAATCAGTTTCTTCCTGATTCAGTCTTGGGAGAGTGTGTGTGTCAAATAACTTATCTATCTCCTATAGGTTTTCGAGTTTGCCCTGCATAGAGGTGTTCATAGTTATTTTGTTTCTGTGGGGTCTATGGTAACATCCCCTTTGTCATTTCTAATTGTGTTTATTGGGATCTTCTCTCTTTTCTTCTTTATTAGTCAAGCTTGGAACATAACTATCTTATTTTCTCAAAAAACCAACTCCTGGATTTGTTGATGTTTTGAATGTTTTTTTGTGTGTCTTGATTTCCTTCAGTTTAGCTCTGATTTTGGTTATTGTCTTTTGCTAGCTTTGGGGTTCATTTGCTTCTTTAATTCTTTCCATTGTGATGTCAGGTTGTTATTTTGAGATCTTTCCCACATTTTCATGTGGATATTTTGTGGTATGAATTTCCCTCTTAACATGGCCTTAGCTCTGTCCCACAGATTCTGGTGTGTTGTATCTTTGTTCTCATTGGTTTCAAAGAACTTCATGATTTCTGTCTTAATTTCATTATTTACCCAAAAGTCATTCAGGAGCATGTTGTTTAATTCCTATGTAATTGTATGGTTTTGAGTGATTTTCAGAGTCTTGACTTCTATTTTAATTGTGCTGTGGTACAAGAGTGTGGTTTCGTATGATTTTGGTTCTTTTGCATTTGCTGAGGACTGTTTTATGTCCAATTATGTGGTCAATTTCAGAGTATGTGTCATGTGGTGATGAGAAGAATGTATATTCTGTTATTTGGGGGTGGAAAGTTCAGTATCAGTACTGCACAAAGCCCTTTTCAGCACAAGTACCATTCTATAAAATCCCCAGCAAGCCTTTTCTTCTTGCAGTCAGCTCCCCTCTTGCTGATCTGCCTGTTGCTTTCTTAGAATGTACTTTTATACCTTCTCTGATAAATGTGCCGTTCTATACATATAACTGTCTTGGCAAATTCTTCTTACTGCCTGCATGATACCGGCCCCAGATAGTCACTACCTGTGACAAAAATGATCTTACATTTCAGAAGGATCACTCTGCCTCCTCTATGTAGAATATGTTATAGGAGTAAGAGGTACAGCTATGGAGACCAGTATAAATTTCCAGATTTAAATTGAGGTGGAGTTGCCAAAGAATTTGCTGATGGATTGTATTTGAGTTATAGCAGAGAATTTTAGGATGACTCCAAAGTTTTCAGTATAAGCAACTATAAAGATATAACTATGATTGTTGAACTGGGAAAGACTAAAGAAAGAAATGTTTGTGGGGGAGAATTTAGGAGTTTAATTTTGTTACAGTCGAGGTGCTTATTATACATACAAATGAAAATGTTAATTTGAAGGCCGGATGGAGGAGTCCTAGAGTTTACAGTGGTGTCCTAGGTGGAAGCACACACTTGGAAAATGTAGCATATAAACAGTATTTAAAGTAATGAAACACTGAGTGGAAAACTACCTAAAGAGTGAGTGTAGATAAGAGAAGACAGTTCAGGACCAATCCCTGAAATATTCTACATTTAAACGTTGGGGAGATACAGAGAAATCAGGCAAGGAGAGTGAGAAGGGGCAACCAGGAGGAAAACTAGAAGAGCTCTGAAGAGAGAAGTCATGTGCATCACTGCCAAATCTAGTGGTCAGTCTCCTCGTCTTGGATTTGGCAATGAGACATCACTGCTGACTTTGACGTGAGCAGTTTCAGGGGTTGGGATAAAAGCTTAATGAATAGTTCAAGAGAGAATGGAAGCAAAGAAAAAAATAATCTAGAGGCATAGTTTTATAATAAAAGGAGGGGGAACAGAGAAACAGTGAATGTGGGGTTAGAAACGTTTTGGGTTTTGTTTTTATGGTAGGGAGAATAACAACATGCTTATATGCTGTGATATGTGGGAAGATTTAGAAAAGAGGGATAATTAATGAGAAGAGACAATTGCTAGAGCAAAGACCTTACTAAAAGAGAAGGGATGGGATACATTGCACAGGTCCAAGGAGTGGTCTTACGTAGAAAATGATTTATTTATTTCTCCTAAGACCAGGAGACTGACAGAGTACACGGACTACTATATCGAGTAACGGCAATTTAACAGCATCCTTGGTCATGTCCAGTCTATTTACGTCAGTGATTTTGTTTGTAGAAGTTAGCCTCTTTAGGAAATAATCTGTTTAAGTAAAAGACTTAGCTATAAGAATGGGGATAATAGCATTCAACTTAAAAGTGAAAAGTTGAAGGTATCTCAAATACCCACAATCATTAGCTACTGGACTTTTCAGGCTTAAAATGTATTACAGAAACAATGTTTCAGGATGTTTAAAGTTATATCAAACAGTAACTCAGAGAAAAGCAACTGTTTCTCACTGGTACGCATCCTGAAATTTAAACCAATATTAAATATAAAATATGTTTTAAGATGTTTCATAAGTATATTTTATATACTTACTTTTAAAAGGATAAACCCTCATTTAAAAAGACATTTTGATAAACATTTTTTAAAAGTTTGACTTTGCCAGTAATCAAATAAATGGAAATTAAAATAGTAGAATATCATTTTCACTTATAAAAATTACAAAATTGGCCATAACTTAAACACTCTGTTGGAAAGAGTGAGAAGCAGGCATTCTCATATACTGTTAATACAAACTGAATTGGTATGACTTCACTGGAGGACAATCATAGTATGTATCAAAAGCTTTAATAATATATATGTTATTTATCCCATAAATTCCACTTCTAGGATTTTTATTTAAAGAAATATTAGGAATGCTTTTACACTGTTGGTGGGAGTGTAAATTAGTTCAACCATTGTGGAAGACAGTGTGGCAATTCCTCAAGGATCTAGAATTAGAAATACCATTTGACCCAGCAATCCCATTACTGAGCATATACCCAAAGGATTATAAATCACTCTACAATAAAGACATGTGCACACGTATGTTTACTGCGGCACTATTCACAATAGCAAAGACTTGGAACCAAACCAAATGTCCATCAATGACAGACTGGATTAAGAAAATGTGGCACATACACACCATGGAACACTATGCAGCCATAAAAAAGGATGAGCTCATGTCCTTTGCAGGGACATGGATGAAGCTAGAAACTATCATTCTCAGCAAACTATCACAAGATCAGAAAATCAAACACCGTATGTTCCCACTCATAAGTGGGAGTTGAACAATGAGGACACATGGACACAGGGAGGGGAACATCACACACCAGGAGGGATAACATTAGGAGAAATACCTAATGTAGGTGACAGGTTGATGGGTGCAGCAAACCACCACAGCACGTGTATACCTATGTAACAAAACTGCACATTCTGCACATGTAACCCAGAACTTAAAGTACAATAAATAAATAAATAAATCTGAAAAAAATTCATTGCTTTGTATAAAAACATATAGTTACAAGGATGTTAGCTACAACACTGTATGTAACAGTTAATAATTAAATGTACCCTAAAGTTTCACAATAACTGTGTAAACATACTATACAGACAATGAAATTTTAGGACATGATACTGTAGAAACACTATTAATGATAAGTAAAAGGCACTTTATATAGTAGTAAGGGAAATAAATAGCTACATGTACATTATGATTCCATTTTCATTAAAGAAAATAATGTATCTATGCATAGAAAAAGTTGGAAAGCCATCCATCAAAATGTCAGGAATGTTTCTAGCAGCTGCTTCTTGAAGGTAAGATAAGGAGTGACTTAAACTTTCTTCTTCCTATCTTTATTTATTTTATAATTTTTCTACCATGAATATGTATTACTTCCTAAATAAATTAAAAGCAGTAATGTGGGGGGAGGGACTGATGGTTTCTTAAAATTAGAAATCTAGTAGATTTTTAAAAAATGTGTCTAATACAGGTATATTTCTGTGAATGCAATTTGATTTTTAAAGTATTAGTTCTTTATGACAATTAGGATAGTTTAAATTTTTCTAAAAAAAAAACTCCATGATTAGTAATACTAACTGGCTTATGACTAGGCTGAATTGGTGTTTGTCTTTTCATTTTAGCATCCTTTATACAACAAGATGTTAGAAATTCTTCATTTTATAAAGAAGCTATATATACATGTTTGGATTAGTGCATCACAAAATCATATTAAAATATTCAGATAAAAAGTGGCTATGCACTTGGGTATACAGGGTCTACATTACTAAATTAATTATGAGTGCACATCATGAGAAAGTTCCATTATTGTACCTTTCAAAAACACTGTAATAATTACTTCAGTATCTTACATGTACGTAGAAGAGGAAAATTAGTGTGTGTGTATACATATCTCTTTATATTTTAAGTCATTTCCTAAATCGCTGAATACAGCCTTTCTACCTACATACTGATTACTAAATTCTATCTCCAGATGACATCTTGCTGTTTAATTCCAGACTTGTCTGGGGTGAATCTCACTCCCATCACCCACAGCAGCCCTAGCAAGACCTGCCCAAGGAGAGTCTGAGCTCAGACATGCCTAGCCCTGCCCCGACCTGAGAGTCCTTCCCTACCCACCCTGGCAGTGAAAGACAAAGGGCATATAACCTTGGGAGTTCTAGGGTCCTGCCCACCACTGGTTCTTCCCCATACTACCATAGTTGCTACTCTCTGGAATGCGCCACCTCCTGGCAGGAGGCCAATCAGCACAAAAATAGAGCATTAAACCACCAAAGCTAAGAACCCTCACAGAGTCCATTGCAACCCCTCACCTCCCTGCTACCTCCATCAGAACAGGTGCTGGTATCCCATAGATGGCTCACATCACAGGACTCTGTGCACACAACCCCCAGTAGCAGCCAAGAGCCAGGTAGATTCACTGAGTGGCTAGACCCAGAAGAGAGACAACAATCACTACAGCTAGGCTCACAGGAAGCCACACCCATAGGAAAAGGGGGAGAGTACTACATCAAGGGAACACCCCATGGGACAAAAGAATCTGAATAACAGCCATCAGCCCTAGATCTTCCCTCTGACAGAGCCTAGCCAAATGAGAAGGAACCAGAAAACCAACCCTGGTAATATAACAAAACAAGGCTCTTCAACAACCCCCAAAAATCATACTAGCTCACGAGCAATGGATCCAAACCAGGAAGAAATCCCTGATTTACCTGAAAAATAATTCAGGAGGTAGTCATTATGCTAATCATGGAGGGACCAGAGAAAGGCGAAGCTCAGTGCAAGGAAATCCAAAAAATAATACAAGAAATGAAAGGAGAAATATTCAAGGAAATAGATAGCTTAAAGAAAAAAAAATAAAGAATTCAGGAAACTTTGGACACACTTTTAGAAATGTAAAATGCTTTGGAAAGCCTCAGCAACAGAATTGAATAAGTAGAAGAAAGAAATTCGGAGCTCAAAGATGAGTTCTTTGAATGAACCCAGTCCAACAAAGACAAACAAAAAAGAATAAGAAAATATGAACGAAGCCTCCAAGAAGTCTGGGATTCTGTTAAACAACCAAACCTAAGAATAAACAGTGTTCCTGAGGAAGAAGAGAATTCTAAAAGCTTGGAAAACATAATTGGGGGAATAACTGAGGAAAACTTTCCTGGCTTTGCTAGAGACCTAGACATCCAAATACAAGAAGCACAAAGAATACCTGGGAAATTCATCACAGAAAGGTCTTTACCTAGGCACATTGCCATCAGATTATCCAAAGTTAACATGAAGAAAAGAATCTTAAGAGCTGTGAGACGGAAGCACCAGATAACCTATAAAGGAAAACCTGTCAGATTAACAGCAGATTTCTCAGCAGAAACCCTACAAGCTAGAAAGAATTGGGGCCCTATCTTCAGCCTCCTCAAACAAAACAATTATCAGTCAAGAATTTTGTGTCCAGCAAAACTAAGCACATATATGAAGGAAAGATATAGTCTTTTTCAGAAAAACAAATGCTGAAAGAACTCACCATTACCAGGTCACTACTACAAGAACTGCTAAAAGGAACTCTAAATCTTGAAACAAATCCTGGAAACACATCAAAACAGAATCTCTTTAAAGCATAAATCACACAGGACCTATAAAACAAAAATACAAGTTAAAAATCAAAAATAAAAAACAAACAAACAAAAAACCAAAGTACACAGGCAACAAAGAGCACAATGAATGCAAGGGTACCTCCCATTTCAATACTGACATTGAATGTAAATGGCCTAAAAGCTCTACTTAAATGATACAGAACTGCACAATGGATAAGAACTCACCAACCATCTGCTGCCTTCAGGCGACTCACCTAACACATAAGGACTCACATAAAGTAAAGGGGTGGAAAAAGGCATTTCATGCAAATGGACACCAAAAGTGAGCAGGAGTAGCTATTCTTGTATCAGACAAAACAAACTTTAAAGCAACAGCAGGTAAAAGAGACAAAGAGGGACATTATATAATAGTAAAAGACCTCATTCAACAGGGAAATATCACAATCCTAAATGTACATGCACCAAACACTGGAGCTCCCAAATATATAAAACAATTGCTAATGACATAAGAAATGAGATAGACAGCAACACAATAAGAGTTGGCGGGGCG
>NW_012105365.1:3988435-3998076 GCF_000951045.1 Mandrillus leucophaeus
GGGGGGCTTCAATACTCCACTGACAGCACTAGATAGGTCATCAAGATAGAAAGCCAACAAAGAAACAATGCATTTAAACTATACCTTGGAGCAAATGGGCTTAACAAATATACACAGAACATTTCATTCAACATCTGAAGGATACACATTCTATCCCACAGCACATGGAACTTTCTCCAAGATAGACCATGTGATAGGCCATAAAATGAACCTCAATAAATTTAAGAAAATTGAAATTATATCAAGCACTCTTTCAGACTACAATGGAATAAAACTGGAAGTCAACTCCAAAAGGAACCTTCAAAACCATGCAAATACATGGAAATTAAATAACCTGCTCCTTAATGAGCATTGGGTCAAAAATGAAATCAAGACAGAAATCAAAAAATTCTTCAAACTTTACAACAATAATGACACAACCTATCAAAACCTCTCAGATACAGCAAAGGCAGAGCTAAAAGGAAAGTTCATAGCCCTAAATGCCTATATCAAAAAGACTGAAAGAGCACAAACTGACATTCTAAAGTCACTCCTCAAGGAACTAGAGAAACAAGAACAAACCAAACCCAGACCTAGCAGAAGAAAGAAAATAACCAAGATCAGAGCAGAATTAAATGAAATTGAAACAAAAAAATACAAGATAAATGAAACAAAAAGCTGGTTCTTTGAAAAGATAAATAAAATTTATAGACCATCAGCAAGATTAACCAAGAAAAGAAGAGAGAAAATAACCTCATTAAGAAACGAAACAAGAGATATTACAACTCACAGCACTGAAAACAAAAGATCATTCAAGGCTACCGTGAACACCTTTATGCATATGAACTAGAAAACCTAGACAAAATGGATAAATTCATGGAAAAATACAACCCTCCTAGCTTAAATCAGGAAGAATTAGATATGCTGAACAGACTGATAACAAGCAGCGATATTGAAATGGTAATTAAAAAATTACCAATAACAAAAAAGTTGAGGACCAGATGGATTCACAGAATTCTACCAGACATTCAAAGAATTGGTACCAATCCTTTTGACACTATTCGATAAGATAGAGAAAGAAGGAACCTTCCCTAATTTACTCTATGAAGCCACCATCACCCTCATACCAAAACCAGGAAAGGATATAACCAAAAAAGAAAACTACAGACCAATATTCTTGATGAACATAGATGCTAAAATCCTTAACAAAATACTAGCTAACCGAATCCAACAACATATCAAAAAGATAATACACCATGATCAAGTGGGTTTCATACCAGGGATACAAGGATACTTTAACATATGCAAGTCAATAAATGTGATATGCCACATAAACAAAATTAAAAACACAAATCACACGATCATCTCAATAGACGCAGAAAAAGCATTTGACAAAAGCCAGCACATCCTTTTATGATTAAAATTCTCAGCAATATCGGCATACAAGGGACCTACCTTGATGTAACAAAAGCCAGCTATGACAAATCCACAGCCAACATAATACTGAATGGGGAAAAGTTAAAAGCATTCCCTCTGAGAACTGGAACAAGACAAAGATGTCAACTCTCACCACTCCTCTTCAACATAGTACTGGAAGTCCTAGCTAGAGCAATCAGACAGGAGAAAGAGATAAAGGGCAGCGAAATCAGTAAAGAGAAAGTCAAACTGTTCACTGTTTGCTGATGATATGATTGTTTACCTTGAAAACCCTAAGGACTCCTCCAGAAAGTTCCTACAATTGATAAAAGAATTCAGCAAAGGTTCTAGATACAAGATTAATGTACACAAATCAGTAGCTCTTCTGTACACCAACAGCAACCAAGTGGAGAATCAAATTAAGAACTCAATCCCTTTTACAATAGCTGAAAAACAAAATAAAAAAAATACTTAGGAATATACTCAACCAAGGAGTTGAAAGACCTCTACAAAGAAAACTACAAAATACTGCTGAAAGAAATCATAGATGACACGAACAAATGGAAACACATCCCATGCTCATGGATGGGTAGAATCAATATTGTGAATAATGACCATACTGCCAAAAGCAATCTACAAACTCAATGCAATCCCCATCAAAATACCACCACCATTCTTCACAGAATTAGAAAAAAAATTCTAAAATTCATATGGAACCAAAAAAAAACCCACATAGCCAAAGTAAGACTAAGCAGAAAGAACAAATTTGGAGACATCACCCTATCTGATTTCAAACTATACTATATGGCCATAGTCACCAAAACAGTGTGGTACTGGTATAAAAATAAGCACATAGACCAGTGGAACAGAATAGAGAACCCAGAAATAAACCCAAATACTTACAGCCAACCAACCTTCGACAAAGCAAACAAAAACATAAAGTGGGGAAAGGACACCCTTTTCAACAAATGATGCTGGGATAACTGGCTACCCACATGAAGAAGAATGAAACTGGATCCTCATCTCTCACCGTATACAAAATCAACTCAAGATGGATTAAGGACTAAAACTTAAGACCTGAAACTATAAAAATTCTAGAAGAGAACTTTGGAAAAACCCTTTTAGATATTGGCTTAGGCAAGGATTTCATGACCATGAACCAAAAAGCAAATGGAATAGAAACAAAGATAAATAGCTGGGACCTAATTAAACTAAAGAGCTTTTACACGGCAAAAGGAACAATCAGCAGAGTAAAAAGACAACACAGAGAGGAGGAGAAAATCTTCACAATCTATATATCTGACAAAGGACTAATATCCAGAATCTACAAACAACTCAAACAAATCAGTATGGAAAAACAATCCCATCAAAAAGTGGGCTATGGACATGAACAGACCATTCTCAAAAGAAGATATGCAAATGGCCAAAAAATATATGAAAATGCTCAACATCACTAATGATCAGCAAAATGCAAATCGAATCACAATGTGACACCACCTTACTCCTGCAAGAATGGCCATAATAAAAAAATCAAAAAACAGTAGATGTTGGTGTGGATGCAGCAAACAGGGAACACTTTTACACCACTGGTGGGAATGTAAACTAGTACAGCCACTATGGAAAATAGCGTGGAGATTCCTTAAGGAACTAAAAGTAGAACTACCATTTGATCTATCAATCCCACTACTGGGTATCTGCCCAGAGGAAAGTAAGTTATTATTTGAAAAAGATACTTGCACACGCATGTTTACAGCAGCACAATTCACAATTGCAAAATCGTGGAACCAACCCAAATGCTCATCAATCAACTGGATAAAGAAACTGTGTTATACAGGGGAAGATATGTTTTGAAGACACCTTGAGAACTGTCAATATGTAATTACCATAGTTTGCTATTTTTTTTTTTTTTTGAGACGTATTCTCGCTCTGTCGCCTAGGCTGGGGTGCAGCTGGCGTGATCTCGGCTCACTCCAACCTCCACCTCTCGGGTTCACGTCATTCTAATGCATCAGCCTCCCAAGTAGCTGGGACTACAGGCATGTGCCACCATGCCCAGCTAACTTTTATTTTTAGTAGAGACGGGGTTTCACCATGTTATTAGCCAGGATGGTCTCGATCTCCTGACCTCACGATCTGCCCACCTCAGTCTCCCAAAGTGCTGGGATTACAGGTGTGAGCCACTGCTCCCGGCCTTAGTTCACTAAATTTTTATCTGATATTCCACCCTGGGGATGAGAGGGAAAGGTGAAAAATTCGAATTCTTGACACTATCTGTAGTTTTTATATTTAATAATTGTCCCAGATTTTTTACTTTCAGATAATCCCTTGTTTATATTTTTCAAGAATTCACAATCAATTATAGACAAATAAAAGCTAATTTTCTCCATTAAAAAAAAAGAAACTGTGCTATATATATACGATGGAATACTACGAAGCCATAAAAAGGAATGCATTAACAGGATTTGCGATGACCTGCATGAGATTGGAGACTATTATTGTAAGTGAAGTAACTCAGGAATGGAAAACCAAACATCATATGTTCTCACTGATATGTGGGAGCTAAGCTATGAGGACTTAAAGGCATAAGAATGATACAGTGGACTTTGGGGACTTGTGGGTAAGAGTAGGAGGGGGGTGAGAAGGATAAAAGACAACAAATATGGTGCAGTGGACACTGCTCAGGTGATGAGTGCTCCAAAATCTCACAAATCACCACTAAAGAACTTACTCATGTAATCAAATACCACCTGTACTCCAGTAATTTATGGAAAAATAAAGAAGTATATAAAGATCATCATTTTAGTGAGGAAATCAATCTTTCAAGCAGACCTTAGAAATATATATAGATGTCATTAATTATTATTTAATGCTGATGAGACTGTGGGAAATCCACAATTCTCACACAATATTGGTAACAGGATAAATTGTTACAACTCTTTAAAAGACATATTTTAAGAGTCATCAAATTTTTCAGAGAATTTATTTGAATATCTCTGACAATTTACAATGAAAACAAAAGGAAAACTGATATGTATAAGAATGTTATTTATCCTTTTTTATGAGAAAAATGGAAAACAATCTAAATACTGAATTATAGTTTTGAAATTTCAGTCGACTATTTCAGAGCTATTAAAGTTATTATAATGACTATAGCAATATGAATAAATGCTTTTGTTATTTTAAAAACTATATGCTGGGATTACAATTATGTTAAAAAGTGTATATTTACATAAAAAGTGTATTTTAAAAATAATAAATACTAAAAATGCAACTGAAGCTTGTACCCTTTAATGATTTCTGATACTGGAAGAAATATTTAGTACAAAGTAGTTTTAATCAGACAAACATTGCACAAGACATTCAATTTTAAATAAGATTTTAAAACACATATCTCAGAATGTCACATACCTTTGGATATACTTCAAATATGGTGTATAGTCTATTACAGCAGGAAAGCTGCCATCCAGTCCCTCTCCCTTTAGGCAGAAACTAAGACAATAGAAAATAAATATTTCATATTAATATATAAAATTTTAAATCAAACTTAAGTTTTATGAAAAATCTCTTGCCAGAGACGCTTCTCTCATGAAATGGCAAGTGAATTTTTTTTGTTAGCAATTTAATTGTTATTTGTCACAAATAAATGCCTGAATAAAATGTTCTACCTTCAATACCAATGACAAAGCATTGTACAAATTAATACACTGTCAATGGTTACATTAAACCAACAGTTAACATTCTTAATCCATTTTTTTGTTTTGTTTTGTTTTGAGACAGAGTCTTGCTCTGTCACCCAGGCTGGAGTGCAGTGGCATGATCTTGGCATACGGAAGCCTCTGCCTCCCGGGTTCTAACAACTCTCCTGCTTCAGCCCCCTGGGTAGCTGGGATTATAGGGGCCCACCACCATGCCCGGGTAATTTTTGTATTTTTAGTAGAGATGAGGTTTTGTCATGTTGGCCAGGCGGTCTTGAACTCCTGACCTCAGGTGATCCGCCCGCCTCGGCCTCCTAAACTGTTGGCATTACAGACATAAGCTGTCGTGCCTGGACAGTTTTTTAAAACAATAAAACAACAAACAAAACAAGACTGTAAAAAATTTAGATAGAGCTGGTAACAAGTGATATAAAAAGTTAACATCCATAGAGCGGTCAAAAAGACAATCTTCATATTCCATCTATCATGTCCATCCTCCACAATTAAGCTAATTAACCTAATACTAGCTTATTAAATCTTAATAAAGTTAGACTTGTAAAAGGACAAATATTTAGAAAAGGAAGTGCTTTACTAAAAAAGATAACTTCAGTGAAAACGAGCAGCATTATTTTTATCAAGACCCAAAAGTAGAATTTCATTTGTCTTACACTTATTTTGTTAATATTCCTGAATTTCCAAATGTTATATTTCAATAAAAATAAAATATTTCCTTCATTCCTTGTGTTTGAGTTTTCTTATAGACAAACCTTTTACTTTCAATGTAACGTAAAATCTGGGATCGATTAAAGAAATACAAAAAAAGTGTCTATAAATCTAAAAAGAACTTGTATTGCCCATTTTTAGCACTTGTTACTTTAGTGTGGAACCAGTCCATCTTGTTGATAATAAAAGTAAATTTTAACAATTTTTTTTATATTCTCCATACATAACATAAGAGACATAAGATACTCAAGACAGCCTCTCAGGATCTTCTTTATCTCAACACATGAGATAATGATAATCTTTCTGGCTTTGAAACTACTTTTAGTCTATTTCTTTTTAATTTTAAAGCAGTAGCTGAAAAATACTAAGAGATAAGATTCAAAGCCTTCCTTCACTGGGGAGGGGGTTGTTGGGGGAATGGGATATAGTCTAAGTTTTCTTTTTATCCAAGCTACAGAGCAAGCCTATCAATTTGTTAAGTTTCAGGCAGTCTCTTTTCTGAGAGCAAACCCATTTTAAAAAACAAACTGATGTCATTTGAAAGAGAACATGAATCAAATAACGATTTCCAACTGTGTGCTTTACTTAGAAAACCGAAAGAAAAAATCATAAGTAGAAACTATTAAGACGCAGAATAATTTATAAACTGAATGCATTTGGTTATATTAAGTACCTGAAATCAATAGCATTGAGTCCTAGCAGCATGCCAGCAAGCATATTTGCTTCTTCACCCAAGACAATTGCTCCATCTTCATAAAATCTCCTAAAAAATGAAATGGGTGAATATATAAAATATTAAAAATAAATGGAAGTTTGATCGAGAGAAAACATTTAGAGTCCAGACTATTGTAGGAAGAGCTAAATTTTCTTTAATTTGTAGTTTTTAAAAAAACATATTTCTATCACTGAAGTTTTGAAGATACCTAGACCAAAATAAAGAGATAGAAAAACAACAACAAGCCCCTGAAGAAACTAAAACTTGCCAATATAACAAAAAGAATTCTGTTTCCACCTCTCCTAAAAGGAATCCCCAAAGTGACTCTTTCGATGGGTCTAGAGTGCCAGCATTTTTCTTTGATAATCAAGCAATATAAATGTAAAGTGAAAGGTGGCAAATTCAGAGTCATTTGTACTGATCTGTTTTCAAAATGAAGTAGACTTGAGTTCTAACAAATGAGAAAAAATAATTTCTGTTTTTCTATAATTCCAAAGGTTATTGACTAAGTTAAGAATTTCGGAGGCATACTCATTAGTAATTTATGGTAACCTTAATAGTACAATCCTAATAAAGCAGATGGGCTACCAAGGTGGCTGCATATGAAAAAGAAAGTATTCATTATCCCCTTGACAAAAACGGGAATGTGAATGTATCTTTGCTAATTCCTGTAGAGCTTTTTATTTTAGTTATCATTAGTTTTTTAAAAATTTTTGAAAGAAAAATAACAATGTGGCCCTAAGGTATTTTTCCAAAAATGAATGTAAAATCATTAATCTACTTCTTTTAAAACGTAGCACTATGTAAAATCTAGTTTATATCAGTAACCAGGGATGATTACACTGCTGTATCTATTTATATTATATATAAGAGAGTGAACACCACTCTATACCACCCCACTAACTAAAATGAAACATTTTAGTAAACCAAAGGTCTTGCTCTTTTTAGTATTTCTGAGTTTATAAATTCTGCAAAAAATTTTAATATGCTTATAATCCTACCATCAATTTTGAATTGTTGTTCACAACTTATCAAGTATTTTTACAAACATATTATGTGATAATTGCAAAAAAAAAAAAAACACCCATAAATTAAATGCAGAAGGAATCATCATTAGTTTCAAATTTACCATCAGGAAAAGTTTAAAACAATTTGCACAAGCTCATGTTAGACAAATTGCTTAAGAAAGGTACCCAATTCTTCTTTCTTTAAGTCCCATATCTTATATTAAACCCACTTTTTGTAAAACAAAAATATTTTAAAAGAACTTAATTTATGGTATGGTTAATAAGGAATATTAAATGAATAAAAAGTATAAAACAGAAAAAACAGGCAACTATTTACTCTCTGACAGATGAAAGGCTGCAAACAAATACAGTGGGGAGACTAGCTTGGAATAAACGTTTTTTATTTTCTTGGACCTACTGAAATTCCTTTTACTGATTTATATAAAAGGAGAAAAATGAAAACTTCTGGCCTAACAAAAATTAGTAAAATAAATAGAAGGATTTTTTACAGATTCTACTGAGGTGTCCTGCAGAAACGTAAAATACTTAGACAAATACATATGTTTGAGACTTTGTCCCTGGTCCAATAACTAAGTTGGCTATTGGCAGAATATATTATTAACCCTTGGAAGAACTATGCTTCTAACGGTTTCAGACCACTAAATTCTATGAGACATATGAATTTGGAAGATAATCTTGTTTTTTTGGTATTGGCAATAACCCATTACTCCTAGTACTTCTTATATAAGAAAAGGTCTATTTTTTTTATTCTTTATCTTGAACCAACCATTGTTTAAAAAACACATTCCAAAAATCAGCTCAAAACTATTCTTGCTTGCTTTCTAATGGCAGCTTTGTACTAGGGAGTATTGAAGAACACCACAGCAAAAAATTAACTGGTTTGAGAAATTTTTTAAAATCTAAAGGTCTTTTATATGTGTGTGCATATAATAATGTTTTGATGAGTTTTTGGCTTTAGTTTTTTTTTTTTTTTTTTTGAGATGGAGTCTCGCTCTGTCACCCAGGCTGGAGTACAGTGGCCGGATCTCAGCTCACTGCAAGCTCCGTCTCCCAGGTTTATGCCATTCTCCTGCCTCAGCCTCCCGAGTAGCTGGGACTACAGGCGCCCGCCACCTCACCCGGCTATGGCTTTAGCTTTAATCATCAGTAAGTAAGTAAATTTTCTAAGCGAATGATTTAAGCAAAATGGTTGCTATATGTAAAGTCAATAATTCCACTGAAAAAAACCGTATCTTAAGTATAAGACCTGATTTAATATAACAGCAAAACAGGAAAGGAAAAATGGAAGAGGAAGGGCTAGTTAAGAGAATTGCCCATTATATGCTGAACTTTTAAATTATTAGTTCTGGTTAAGAAAAAAATTTTTCAGAAGATGTACTTCTGAGCTTGAGATAATATATTTTAAAGTAATTCAGTATTTAGAAAACTGAATTGATCCGAGAAGATATTTTTACCATTTAATCAAAAACTTCATTCACGTGTGTGAAAGAGGTAGAAGCTGTCTTGAAAAATTATTCTCTTATGCAAACTAATATACCAATAATTTGACTAAAAATATGATTCCTGTGGTCAATACTTTCAAAGATTCCAAAAGATTGTAAAATTTCAACCTTTTCATTTTACCTCATTGAAAAATTGGAACATTAAACTTTGCTTATATAACCAAGGTCATACAACAAATGAGCCATGAGTAAAGCCTGAGATGACTAATCCAATAATAGTAAGGGATATACTAAAAATTCCCTTTTTTTAGTTAAAAATATGTTTTGTTCTAAAGAAAATTTTTATGCCAGGCCTGGTGGCTAATGCCTGTAATCCCAGCACTTTTGGAGCCTTAACAGGCAGATCCTTTGAGCACAGGAGTTAGAGATCAGCCTGGGCAACATGGTGAAACCCCATCTATACAAAAAATACAAAAAAACTAGCCAGACATGGTGGTACATGCCTGCAGTCCCAGCTACTTGGGAGGTTGAGGTGGGAGGATTGCTTGAGTCAAGAAAGCAGAGGTTGAAGCGAGTTGAGATGGCCCCACTGCACTCCAGCCTGGGTGACAGAGCAAAACCCTTTCTCAAAAAAAAAAAAAAA
>NW_012105365.1:3998126-4032818 GCF_000951045.1 Mandrillus leucophaeus
TGTATATGTATAAATGAGAAGAATCTAACCAAAACACTGTATTGCTTAATTTCAATATATTATAAATGTTGAAAGTACCAAAGTAAAAAATACATATGAAACTTCCAATTAAAGATTTATATATTAGAGACTATACCTTTAAATATACTTTTATATTTCAGAAGTGAGGAAAAATTACAAGCAACTATTTGATACTACTGTGATCTGGGAAAAAAATTTCCTGATCTTATTAGGTATACCACCCTTTCCAAGTATTTATATGTTGATTAGAAAAACATTAGTGACTAGAAAAGTATTTAAAATAATGCCCTTATAAGAATATGTTTTTCTTTTACCATATATAATTTAACTCTAATTGAAATATATTCCTATAATGCCACCTTACTGTCCACTCTGTAGGAATATTTTAAAGAATTGTAAGTAGTTCAATAACAAATATCCTTTGGATGGGATCCAAGGTGAATAATAAATATAAATTATGTTGATACTATCTAATGTTATGCTTCAAATTTTCCTTTTGTGGGAGTCAAAAGTTATTCTATGTATTTGAAAACACAGTATTAAAATATGAGAAAGCTTGTGTTATAAACCAAAGAAAATTCATTATTGGCATGCTTGTTCTCTTCCCCCAATTTAATATAAGAGACTACTAAAAGGGGATATAAGAAAATTCTTCCTCATGACATATAACATAGATCCTTGCATTATAAATAGATGTTATATTCAAAGTCAAATTTAATTAAAATGAAAAACTGATGAAAAAGTCAACCTCCAAAGGTCTTGCCAAGAATGTGAGATTCAGTAATTATTTTAATCAACAAATATATATTATATATTAAGTTCCTTTTATGTGACAAGAACTGTGCTAGGTACTATAGTTACAATGGTAAATAAGTTAGATTTAGATCCTCTCTATGGAGCATATAGTCTAGGGGAATAGAAAAGCAAGAAACAAAAGAAAAAGATAATTACAGATGATGATAAATATAAATAAACAGGTTGCTGAGGAGAGACAAAGGGAAGGAAAGCCCAACTTTGGAAAGAGTCATTAAGTAAGGCATTCTCAAGTGTTTAACCTGATACCTTAGCCCACATAAGTCCGATCACACAAGGATCTGTAGGCCACAGAACATTAATAACAATAATGAACACTTATTGAGTGGCAGGCATAGTAATAGCTTTACATGAATCATCTTCTTAACTTTGCCGCTACATATTATTCTCCAGAGAGATTAAGCAACTTGTCCAAGATAGACACAGCTAGAGTAGAGAAACCAGGATCTGACTCCAGGAAACATGACAGCCATAGGGCCTTCTGGCTAATGTAATAAGAAATCATTTCAATGTTTTAAGTGGGAGTTGACATAATCTCTTTTATTTTTAAGATCAGCTGGAAGCTAGATGGCTACTAAATGCGGGCAAACTGGAAGGTCAGGAGGCCAACAGGTGAGCCTTAGACAACAGATAAAAGAGGTCTAGATGAGCATAAGAGCCGTGGAGATAAAGGTAAATAAATAGATTCAAAATAGATTTGGAGGTAGGATCAGTAAGACTTGCTTATGGATTAATTACAGGGAATGAGGGAGAAAGAGGAACCAGGTATGATTTTTAGATTCTCCATTAATCAATTACGTAGGTAGGCAGTGATACCATTTGCTAAGAAGGGGTGAACAAAATTACAGGGAAAAAAAAATCAGTATATCTGAACTATCTAGCTAGAGGTTTAAATGTGGTATCATGGTCATATGGATGGTATTTCAAGTCAGGGGAATGGATGAAACTCCAGGAAGAGAGCATAGAGAGAAAAATGAACAGAGAAAAAAAAAGCAGAAAATGCAGGACTGAGCCCAGAGAATATGAACAGTCAGATGTTGTTAAGTGGAAAAGATGACAGAAAAAGAGAGCAATTAAGGAAAAGCCATGGAATGTTGTATAATTTAAAGGTGCAGAGATTTTTTTCAAGAATGATGAAGTAGTCAAATTCTACTGGGAGTAGCTGGGAGATGGAGTACAATGTGGACAGAGGAATATCCATAACATTGGGTAGTTTGTAGATTATTAGCAACTGGTATTCTTTTAAAAATTCTTGGTGGAGTGATGAGGGGCAGAAGCCAGAGAAAAGTGGATAAGAGAATGACTCTAAAGTAAGAAAATGATGGCAGTGTGAAGAAGTGATTTGCAGAAGTCTGGTGATGAAGTGGAATCGTGAAATTAGCATTGGCAGAGGGGAATTACAGGTTCAATGGAGAATCTTTTTCTTTTTAAGGTAGGAGGTACCGGTATATGTTCTATAAGGGTGGGATTGATCCAGCAGTAGTAAAGAGATTGAGGGTGAGGAGACAGAAAGTTGATAACTAAAGGAAGAGGGGAATCATACACTATCTGGTGTTTTATGACTGGCTTCTTTGCTAAGCTTAGCAGGTTTTCAAGGTACATCCATGTGGCAGCATGGATCAGTACTTCATTTCTTTTTATGCCTGAATAATATTCTGCTACATGGATACAGACACACATGCACCTAGGAGTCATGTGCTGGGTCATATGGTAACTCTGTGTTTAACCTTTTGAAAAATTGTCAGGCTGCTTTTCAAAGTGAGTGCACAATTTTCTTTTCCCCCCAGCAATGTATGAAAGATTCAGTTTTTCAAAATCCTCACCAAAATTTATTAAGTGATCTTTTGAACATAACCATCCTAGTTTGTATGCAGTGTTATTTCATTGTGGTTTTGCATTTCCCTGATGGCTAATGATGTCGAACAATATTTTAGTGTTTATTGGCCATCTGTATACCCCCCTTGGAGAAGTGTCTATTCAGATTCATTGCCCATTTTTAAATAAGTTGTCTTTTTATTACTGAGTTGTAAAAGTTCTTTATATACATTGTAGATACAAAACCCTTATCACAGGGGTCCCCAACCCCTGGGCCATGAACCAGAACCTGTCCATGGCCTGTTAGGAACTGGAGCTGCAGGGCAGGAGGTAAGTGGTGGGCCAGTGAACATTATCACCTGAGCTCTGGCTCCTTCACTTAGGCATTAGATTCTCACAGGACTAAGAACCCTACTGTGAACTGCACGTGTGAAGGATCTAGGTTGCACGCGCCTTATGATACTCTAAGTAATGCCTGATGATCTGAGGTGGAACAGTTTCATCCTGAAACCATTCCCTGCCACCACGGTCCGTGGAAACACTGTCTTCCACAAAACCAGTCCCTGCTGCCAAAAAGGTTGGGGACCGCTGCCTTATCAGATTATGATCTGTAAAAATTGTCTCCTATTCTGTTTGTCATCTTTTCGCCTTCTTCATGGTGTCCTCTGAAACACAAAGTTTTAATTTTTATTATGTTCAATTTATCTTCTATCTTAATAATGTAAAACTTTAATACATACTCAGATTCCAAAATGCATTCTTAACTCTTAAAAGATTTTGGTTACTTATCACTATTCTGTTTACTTTTCTGTAATTGAGAAAAGTGTTTTGTCATCTCATTTTTTCTCTTTGTGACAGTTCAATAATTTACAAAGTTTTATTTTATACTTTACTGCTTCCTTCGATTTGTGCTAAAACATTGTGAAAATTAATATTTCTTTTGAAGACAACTTTTTCATTATAAATTAAATACTGTGATATAATTGCAAAGTAAACAAATGAATTTCCATAAAGCTAATTTATCTTTATATTTTCCATATTTATTACTTCAAATTCTTGTTACATTTTCAATTGTGTTTGAAATATCATATGGTATTTTTAATTTAAATGTACTAATTATTTTTTAGTCTGTGGGTAAAGAGAAATTAAAAATTTGAACAAATTAATTCAGTTTTTATGTCAGTTCTCATTTGAAGGTCTTCCCAGTAACCTACCAAAACAAGTCTCTCTTTTTTTTTTTTTTTTAAGCTTAGATTCTAATCTTCACTCTGCCAACTTCTCAACTCTGGCTATTTTCCAATTATACTCCAACCCCTAAGCCATGTAACTCTTCAAGGTTTTTGTTTGTTTTTACAACTGCTCATTAAGACATCCTACACCTTAGCAAAAAGATCACACATATTTCTTCAATGCTTTGGAGCCACAGTCATGTACTCAAAATTTATTTTATCTCTACTCCCACCCTTCCTCCACCCAAACTTATCCTTGGGTTTTCACTGATTAGTGCTTTCAAGCCTGCCTGCCTTAGTTCATGAAGCTCCTCCTCTGGTACTGGGATAAACATTTGTATTACTATTTTAAAGGCTATCATTACTCTTTATCTGTGAAGAGTAGAACATGAAGAAATCTACTTTATTCAGATATTCTCTAGATTCCTAAAGATTAGAGATCATTTCTCATTCTTCTAGGAGTACTTACTTCAGGAAGCATCCAGATAAAAGGTAAGGCACAAATACTCTTTCTAATTGTTTGTATTTTACAAATCTAATCTTATGAATATACTTGTCTTGACTAGAAGTTTGCAATCAAATTTAATTAGAATTAAGAAATTTCTTTGGTTTCATCTCCGTAAAAAAAAAGATAGTGTAAATAGAGGGAGAAAAATAAGATTTTTTTCCACATTTTTTAGTTAACTTGTAAGATAAAAATTCTGAAATAACTCCCTACTTACTTCCTTTGAGAGTTACAAAGCCATTATATTCACATTTAAATCCTACTATTCAATAAATGTATATGTATAAATATTATATGCATGTGTGCATATATCTATGTATTAGACACGTCTATATGAACATTGTACGCTAAGCCATGTTTCTGTTTGAAGACTGTATGTTTATGTATTGTTACAAGAATATTTTTACTTCATGTACTTTTTTAGAGCTGAATCATTTCCTTTCTATGAAAAAGCATGGTTAACACGTAAGAACAAGGCAGAAAGCATTTCCTTTAAATATTTAAACTACTTGTTCTAAAAATAATCTATTCAAGAATTATTTCTACCCCACCCAATCATTTAAACTAAGAAAGAAGACTAACAATTTAGAGATTATTAGTTATTTAATTTCTATTTGGAAAAGACTATCATAACTTTGATTCAATATTGTAATTGCATAGGAAATGATTACTATGCAAACTAGATTTTGATTTAATTAACATAGGATTTTTAGATTTGAGCTACTAGATTCTGATACTATTCTTTGTTTTCATTTTCAAAGCCTTAGTATCCTCAATGCTTAAGTTTCATAATGCAACTTAGTTATGGTAAACAAATGTTTCATTTTATAAAGTTCATTTCAAATGTCTAAGGGTTTATCATCATCTCACTGTTTATCTTTAGAAATATCTCAAGTGTCACGTTGCTTGAAAAGAAGTTAAATAAGTATACATCAGATTTACTTTATGCAAATATTACTTTTAGCTAAAAGTCTTTCTATCCTGGTCAAACTTACAATCGTGACAATTATATTTTTTGTATCTCAAAATTAAAAGTTTACTATTATATTACCACAAAAAATAGAGGCAACTAAATAAAGATACTTAATTAGTACCAGCTAGTTAGTTGAAAGAATGTGTCATAATAAATGCCCAGATTTTCTCAAAATCCAGAATGTCAAACCCTGCATTAGGATATGGAATTTAAGATCTCAGAGATATGATTTCTTTGTGCTTATTTTTTTCTATCAAAACTAGTTTATAGTTGTAATTATTTTCTCTTCTTTCAGAAATATGATTAATGAGGTAGAGAAAAGAATGATAATTTAGAAATATCTCAGGCAGCTCCGCCCAACAGAACCTTCTGTGATGAGGAAAACACTCTAAATCTGTCCAATTGGGTAACCATGAGCTACATGTGGCCATGGGACATCTGAAATGTGATACAGCACTTGAGAAATTAAATTCGTAATTTTATGTAATATTAATTAATTTAAATTTATATATGGCATGTGTTAGTGGCTACTACATTGAACAGTTTATGTCTAAGTTATTAAAATTATTAAACCTTTTCGTTTACAAATACTTTTGATATGGAGAAAAGTGGCTTCTTCAACAGCAACAAATAAAGATTAGTAGTTGAGTGCTAATCAGGAATGACTGTTGTCCTAATATGTACCTTTTTCTATCATCATAAAATATTAACAAAGTCCTATTTTTCACATGGCACAGGATGTCATCTTTATACAATCTAAGAAAAATAATGATTCAGATTGTCCTAAAAAGATAAGCAAAAATTAATTATACATATGAATTAAATAAATTATTAATTATATTCTTTTTTTTTTTTTTTTTTTTGAGACAGAGTTTCTCTCTTGTTGCCCAGGCTGGGATGCAATGGCACAATCTCGGCTCACCACAACCTCTGCCTCCTGGGTTCAAGCTATTCTCCTGCCTCAGCCTCCCGAGTAGCTGGGATTACAGGCATGTACCACCATGCCTGGCTAATTTTGCATTTTTAGTAGAGATGGGGTTTCTCCATGTTGGTCAGGCTGGTCTTGAACTCCAGACCTCCAGTGATCTGCCAGCCTCGGCCTCCCAAAGTGCTGGGATTATAGGTGTGAGCCTCTCGCCCGGCCAATTTCTATTCTTTACAAGCAAAAAAATAAGGAAACACTGTGGTGGTGAAAATAAAAAAGATGCTATTGAAATTTCATAGTTAAATCTTCAAATCCATCAGGGAACAGTCTATGGAGAGAATGAAGCTTCAAGAGTTGAAAGAGTACGAATCAGAAATTATTTAGAAAAAGGATATTCCAGGTATAATGTGTATCTTTTTACAGAAAGGTAGATGTATGTTTAGTTGACAAATTACATTTTCCTAAGAAGACAGTGGATTTATCTGAGTAGTAACAAAAGGAGGAAATAAAACGGTTGAAGATTTTAGAAATTGATTCTTCATCCTATTCTGATTTTTAAGTCTTTAGGTGATTCTTTCAAATATATATTAGAAAATTAAAAGGACTTTTAAACCTGGTTGTTTTGAAGTCTCTCAGAGCTGTAGAGATGTATTCAGATAAATGTTTTTCCATGAGTGCTACTCTGATCCAGGCTCTACCCTAAAAGGAAGAAAAAAGAATCAAATATAAAAAAAATTAAAAAAATATTTTGTCACTGTGCCATCAAAAATATAAGTATTTTAATATGTAAAAACAGCCATTCAAAATATACATTTGATAACGACTAAAAAAAATATTTAAGTAGATAAAAATAGATAAATTTTGATTATCTAGAGTATATATTTTGTTTTTCTGAATAGGTAGGGTACAGCATGTCAAACTAACTTTCTATCCTCTGAAGGGACAGAACATTAATGCTGAGCTACTTGGGTTAGAGACTTCTTTTGAATTACATAATGTAATGATATAGCTCTCTACTTCAATACCCCAAATCAACAAACTAATTAAAATGAGCCCTCTCATAAATCATGAAAAACAGAGTTCTCTCTCACTAATAAAGATAATCAGTCTTAACATCACTTATTTAAGAAAATTTTCAATCCTGTCCTTCCAGTGGGAAGTTTTATACAACTAGTAATAAAATCCAAATTTCATGATTTATCATGAATCCAAATCATGAGTTATTGAATTTGGTGTCCCCAGAGAATTCTAAAAGCTATTACCAAATATTTAAACTAGAAAAACAAACAACAAAAAACAGAAGCCAGCATATTCTAGCACAGAATCACAGAAACAGACAATTCTTATTAAATGTAATTAATTTTCTTAAGGACTTTCTATTTAGAACTAAAGAATATAAGAGATCATATTTGTAGTAAGAATTTTATAATTCAATTATTATCATTTTCACTCAACTCTTTCACAAATTTCTTAAAAACTTCATAAAGACTGAATATATAGAAAATCAAAACACTGCAATGGCAGTAAAAAGGTGACACTAATCAATATACACGATTGTCAACTGCCAGAAAGGGAAAAAAAACATACTCTAGAAACGTCTACAAGTGTAGTGAATTCAGCAAACTCTGGGATAGGAAAAGTCACAAAGGAGTCAATCTAGGCAGTGGTAGAATGCAGGCCAGAAGCAGCAGTACTACTACTGGGAAGAAAATGAATGATACGCGTGTGGTTAGCATGCAAGTCAATTTACCTATCAAGCTCAACATCCCTTTTAGCTTAGCTGTGGTTGATTGGAACAGAGGAAGGAAGAGGCAAGCTACCGGCTGGCCAGTAGTCTCAAAATTCTCTCTTGAAATTTCATCTAAAAGACACAGAAACTAATAGTGGTGTCTTGAATCAAAAGGTTACAATTTCACCAATGAAGTCAGGAAAATTGCTCTCCAGAGAAAATTCAGCACAGGAGTCTATGCTGTTACTAGATAAGAAATGTAGGGAAAATCTTCCTTCCTGATTTATTAATTTCAATCCACACAAAACTGGGCTGCATTTAGCTTCCTGCATTTGAATGTGTATGGAATTCTGTTATATTGTAAGGATAAGTTGCACTAATTTTAACGGTTTCTTTTCTTTAACAAAGGAACTTTCACTAGCACAGAAGATAAACAGACTTATAAAGATTGTTTGGGCCAAGAAGTAGAACAACTTAAAAACTAGATTACGGAATTTAGACCTTTTCAGTTGATAATAGTGATCCATAAAATGAAGGTTTATGAAAAAATAAATAAGTAAAAGTAGTCAGCACTTAAAAATGTAATTAATATGTGCTAAGCCTGTTTTAAGAGCTTTATATACATTAAGAAGATAAGTAATTCTCCCAATAATTATGTGAGTTAGGTTACAACACTATCCCTACTTTATGCACAAATGAAAAACAGACACAATTAGAAGAAATTCATTTTACTACCACCAAACTGACCAGCCTAATTATATTAATACCTATACACTCCACTTTCTTTCCCGTTTCAGGGAATGAGTTGTTAGCATTTAAGAGAGTTAAAAAAAAAAAAAAGAAAAAAAAAGCACAGAGTAGGAAAATTAAAATTAAATTATAAATATCTGACAGACAACTCTTATCCATAAAATACAATGAATTTTTAAAAACCCATAAGAAAACAATTTAAAAATGGGTTTGCAATGGGATGATTTTTAACTATAGATTACACTGCTTTAGCAAATATTAGATATTCAGATATTTCTATGCTTTTTGTGTTAGTTTTGGTGAGTAATTTTTTAAAAGAAATTTCCCATTTCTTCTAAATTTTCAAATTTATATAATAGATGTGAAGTTATTCGTAATATCCTTTTTTAGGATTTTTAATGTCTGTGAGATATACACACTTGGCCTCTTCTTCATTCCTCATATTGGTAATTTATATTATCTTTTGATCTTCTTGAATAGTCTTGCTAGGAGCTTATAAATTGCATTAATCTTTTTAAAAACACTTTTAGTTTGGTTGATTTTCTTACATATTTGTTTCAATTTTATTGAATTTTTACTGTTATTTCTTTCCTTCTACTTTGACTTTAATGTATATCTTTTTTCACAGCTTCTTGAGATGAAACTTTTGATCACCAATTTCCAGTTTCTATTCTTTTATAAAATACACAAAAGCCTATTTAAGCCTATTCCTCTAAGCACAAGTTTTTTTTTATATGTTGTATTTTCATTATCAGTACTTTCCAAATATTTTTCAATTTCAACGGTGATTTATTTTTTCATCCGTGGATTACTTAGAAGTTCTCCTCAGTTTCATTCATATAGACATTTTCTTGTTATTATTTCCTTGTTTATTTTTGATTCTAGCTTAATTCCACTGTGGTTAGATAACATACTTTATAAAATTTCAATACTCTGAAATTCACTGAGATAAATTATGGCTCAGAAAATGGTCAATTTAGTATAACTCCTCTGTGTGTGTGACTGTATATTTTGTAGTTTTATGTGTTTTTTTTGTTTTGTCTTGTTTTTCTTTTCTTTTTTTTTTTTTTTTTTTTGAGACAGGGTCTTGCTCTGTCACCCAGGCTGGAGTGCAGTGGTGCGATCTCAGCTCACTCAAGTGATCCTCCCACCTCAGCCTCCCAAGTATCTGGGGCTACAGGTGTGTGCCACCACACCTGGCTAATTTTTGTATTTTTTATATAGACTGGGTTTCACCATGTTGCCAAGACTGGTCTAGAAATCCTGAGCTCAACTGGTCTGCTCACCTTGGCCTCCCAAAGTGCTGGGATTACAGGTGTGAGCCATCACACCTGGCCTTCGAATTTTAACATATTCCAATAATCTAGTAATTTTATGTATTTCAGTTTTCTCATAATATTCATATTTCCATTTTCTTGAACCTATTATAATTGCTTAGAAGTCCATAATCTCTATCACCCATAGGTTTGTTTCAATTGTCTTTTTTATTTTTCTTGATTACAGTCATTCAATCTTGTTTCTTGATGTGCATGATGATTTTTTACTGTATACTGGATATTCTGTATGAAACTTTACAGCAACTCTGAGGCTACCTTTCTCCAGAGTAGATTTAATAGCAGTTCTTGTTTTTAGCTAGATTTGGCTTTCTTAGGTTTCTGGTTGCTTATCTTGTACATTCCTTCTGTTGTTGAATTAGACCACTTTCTGAATATGCTAGTCACATCAGCCATCCATATATCCATGCATCCTTCCATCCAACAAATTTGCTGTGCAAATATTGAGCACGGTAAGCAAGGTGCAGAATACAAGATATGGCCATGATTAAAAGTTCAGATGTTATTCTCAGTGCAGTGGGGGAGCTACTTGAGAGTTTTTTTAATTGATAGAATACTGTAATCTGATTTGCATTTTATAAGATCAACTTGGTGCTGAAGGGATAATAAATTGAAGGGAGGAGTAGAAGCAGAGAATTTATTTAGAAGGGTGTAATTGGAGTCTAAAACAGAGTTGATCCCAGAGGTAAGAAAACGATCAGGTTCCAGTGATAACAGAGTATCTTGTATCAGAGGGACCTACTGCTGAGAACAACTATAAAAGTTGAATAAAATAAGTGAAGTAACAAATTTAAGATATAAGAGAGCAACCAAGGCATGAGAACTTGAGTGGCCACAGTCCTGGAGAGATGGATGTTACATGAGCTGAGCCGCACATTCATCTTGGCTTTAGCCTAAAGTTATTTGTCTATTCACATCCTAGGTATAGAGACTAAACAGAAAGCCGTGGAGGTGGGGATTTTTATTTCCCTGGGCAGATAAACAGAAGTTGGAGCTTGGAACTGCCACTGAACTGCAGACAAATGTGCCTGGAGTTGTGCATGCAGTTTTCCTATGGGGTCGTTGCCAACTTAAGTCATCTGTAGCTCAAAGCAAAGTCCCATAAACAAAGCTGAAAGCAGCAGGGAAGAGGTAAAACAGCTGATTGACGATTTCACAGTCTATTTCTGGAGAGACAGAGGTTAGAGTTCAAGGGTAAACAAGGTGAAAGGCAACTGTAAACACTCCAGGTTTTTACTTGAGGCCCCTGAAAGACTATATCTTTGGAGTAAGGAAAATTAAGAAGATTAATGCAAAAAAAAGGCCTAAAAATAGTCCCCTAAATTGTGTGAGGAGATTTTCTAGTACTCTGACTGACTGCCAAAATAGCTGCAAATGTATTGGAGATACAAAGATTACAAACATGATCCTCAACTCAAATGTTTTATTCTATTTTTAGGCTATGTTTAAGTCTAATGAAATAGGCTAAACTAGTCACAGACTTAGCAGAGAAAGGGAATGGTTAGCATTTCGTTGTTGTTGTTGTTGTTGTTGTTGTTGTTGTTTTAGATGGAGTCTCACTCTGTTGCCCAGGTTGCAGTGCAATAGCATGATCTCCGCTCACTGCAACCTTTGCCTCCCGGGTTCAAGCGATTCTCCTGCCTCAGCCTCCAGAGTAGCTGGGATTACAGGCATGCGCTACCACTCCTGGCTAATTTTTCATATTTTAAGTAGAGATAGGGTTTTACCATGTTGGCCAGGCTGGTCTTGAACTGCTGACCTCAGGTGATCCACCTGCCTTGGCCTCCCAAAGTGCTGGGATTACAAGCGTGAGCCACCACACCTGGCCCCCGATCTTAACCTAGACAAAAGTATGAGATTGTCTATGGTGACAAGCTTCTACGATATTAATCTAAGTGGTACCAGGACAGATAATCATGATAGAATTGTGATACAAGTGTACTGAGCTGTATATTGTTCACCAGGCAAATTTAGTTGTGTTTCAGTTCTGAAATATCTTTTCACATGTGTCAAGGTAAAATGACACTATGCTAGTAGTCATTCAAGATTGCAGCTCTAAGCCTCAATAAGCCTGCCATCTGAGGCATCTGTTTAATTCTTCAATCCAGACACATGACAGATGTGACTTACTGAGTAGATTAAATAAACTGCTCTTTTCATTGCAATTAATAAAGACAAAGAGCTTGTCTTCCTCCTCTTCCTCCACAGACTCTTCCCAGTATAACCAGGCAACTCAAAGAATTCTCTTTCCCCACTAAATGGAATCTGTTTGAGGCCTGAGCAAAATAAAGATATAAATGCTGGATTTGGAACACGATTGTTCTGTGGTGTTTTGATACTCAATACCAATACTTCACAGAATAAATATTAACTCTCTGCTGAATAATATTTTGCTGTGCAGGGATTAGTTCCAAGAGCCTTGTTAAGAGAGTTGGTCAGCTAGGGTTTGGGTTTCTTTCTTCCACCCAGGTCCAAATGCTATATTTCTAATGTTTGTTAACTTCTTAATTACTTTTTGTATTTTGGGATATGCTAGTTTTATAAATATATCCTTCCCTCTATTGAAAGGGTTTAGAATATACTGTTATGTTCCTCTCTCCTACTTTTGATTTGAAACTGAGAACGTTTATGTAGCATCTAGAATACTTCTTGTAGATTTGATTCATTCAAATTACAGCTAATGTTTAACCTTAGCCTAAACCTTAGCAAAAAGAAACCTAGATACAATTCTTAAGTCATAAAGAAAACATAAAGGAAAACTGAGACTGGGTGCTGTGGCTCACGCCTATAATCCCAGCACTTTGCGAGGCCGAGGTGGACAGATTACTTGAACTCTGGAGTTTGAGATCAGCCTGGCCAATATGGTGAAACCCCATCTCTACCAAAATTACAAAAATTAGCCACGTGTGGTGGCACATGCCTGTAGTCCCAGCTACTTGGGAGGTTGAGGCAGGAGAATTGCTTGAGCCCGGGAGGTAGAGGTTGCAGTGAGCTGAGATCGTGCCATTGCACTTCAGCCTGGGAGATAGAGCAAGACTCTGTCTCAAAAAAAAAAAAAAAAAAAAAAAGGAAAACTGATAAAACTCAACTAAGATGCAAAGGGGAATTCACATTGCATATTTTAAAAATCTGTAGTTCAAAAATTAAAAAGTAAATAAATTAATTAAAAATTCAGTAGTTTGAGGAAACACGTCAAAGGACAATAGTTGGGACAAAAAAGACATCTGTTAATATGTAATAAAAATAGGATTTAAATATCTGAAGGAAAAATTTAATTAAAAAAAGAAAATCTAACTATAATTATTTTACAAATGAAGAAGTGTACTGGTTTAAAAACATGTGAGACAGAGAAGAAAACTGATCCAGCCTAAGAGAGTTGAAAGATATTGAAGCAGGAAGTTCCTTGTTGCTACAACCCCTTGGTTGAAGACTGGCAGGAAGGAGCAGTGGCTTTAGCAAGTGAACTTTATAGTTATAGTCTCAAAAAGGTGACAAAAATCATAGCTATTAACTGCATCCAAAAATATACTTTCATATTAAGGAGCTAAAAATGTTTTACCTGTGTTTCTAATTATGTCACTACATTTAAACATTATAGATTTTGGTTTTTAAAACATATACTCAGTTCATGCTTACAAAATATTTAATTAGAACATATCTTCATCAATTTTGCTGAACAAACATTTTCCAAGAGAAAAAAAAATCCTAAATAAAAAAGGATGCAAGAACAAAAAACTAACTATACTTTGGAAAGATAATTATTATACTTTAGCTTATTACATAGATATATAATTTATAATTCTATAATTGTGAAATAATGATGTCTTCATCTTAAAACTGTAAATACCAATTTTCAATATTTATCTTCTACTTAATCTTTCATTCTGTAATTTATAAATGTCAAAATAGTAAAGCTACTCTGACAATTCAATAAAAATAAATACAAAAAGCTGATACAGCTTAAGTATATTTTTTCAAAAATGCTTGGGACAAGAGTATTTCAGATTCTGAGTTTTTTTTTTATTTTGGAATATTTGCATTAAATGCTCCATTTAGCATTTTCTTTGAACATCATGGTGGTGTTCAAAAAGTTTTAGTTTTGAGATCATTTCAGATTTCACATTTTCAGTTTTGGGATGTTCAATCTGTTTGACTTAATAGTTCAGACATTTTACAATCTTAAAAGTTACTGAGGACCCCAAAGAAGTTTTATGTAGGATATATCTACCAAATTTACTGTATCACAAGTCAAAACTTGAAACTTAAATATTAGGTAATTCAAAAATAACAAGTCGGTCATGGTGACCCACGCCTGTAATCCAGCACTTCGGTAGGCTGCAGCAGAAAGATTGCTCAAAGCCAGGAGTTCTTAGACCAGCCTGGGCAACAAAGAAAGACATTATCTTTAGAAAAAATTTTAAAAATTTGCCAGGCATGGTGGCATGCACCTGTAGTCCCAGCTACTCAGGAAGCTGAGGTCGGAGGATCACTTGAGCCTAGGGGTTCTAGCCTGCAGTGAGCTGTGATAGTACCACTGCACTCCAACATAGGCAACAGAGCAAGACTCTGTCTGTAAAAAATAAAATAAAATAAAATAAAATATAAAACAAAACAAAACATAACAATAAACCCATTACATGTTAACATAAATAACATATTTTTATGAAAAGTAACTATTTTTTCCAGGCAAAAATATTAGTGAGAAAAGTATCACTGTTTTACATTTTTTTCCTAATCTCTTTAGCATTTGGCATAATACAAGAGAATTAGATATCTGCTTCTGCATTCCATCTGTTACAATGTGTTGTTTTGGTTGAAGTATATGAAGAAAATCTAGCTTCACACAGATATATGGTTGGAAAGGGAATCTTTTAATAGTCTTTTCAGATAAGTATAGATATTATCTTTTGTTCTAGATCAAAATTCACTAAGTGATAAATTTCTGTAATCATATTAGTGACTTTTTCATACTAGTAAATTAAATCTACTGACCTACCTTGCACTTTGAATTGATCTTTTTACCCATACATGATTTTGTAATTTCATGAATTGATCATTTGGAAAATACAAGTTATGCAGTTCTATCCAATGTTGACACAGTTCATTAAATAATTTAAAAATAAATTTGTTGATATCAACATCAATGTTTTAAAAAAGCTTTTCTAAATTGGGAAGTTATGAAGCTTAAGATGGTGAATATAAGTTTCTAAAATTCTAGTTTTTACTTAAAAGCTTTAATTTCACCATTGGCAACAAATACTGTCAGCTGTTTCCTTGAAGTAATAGGCTCACTTCTTTCTTCTTCTTCTTCTTTTTTTTTTTTTTTTTTTGAGAAAATATCTGCCAAATGCCTAAGTCCAAAAAATTATGGTTTATAAGTTTTTCTTTTCAGTAAAATCATATTACATTTAAAAATATCTACTTCAGCTCACAATTCAAAGAATTATACAAGTGTCATTCTTGAAGCAACCATCATATTTCAGTACGTTGCAGAAATGCTTTATGCATACTTCCCATTTTATTACTCAGGATATTAAAAAGACAGATCCTCAAAGTTGAGATTTAATAAGAATTAATGTTTCCATCATGGTCATTCTTAAGTTGAAACCATATTTAAAAGAAAATACCAACTGCATGGTGGGGAAGAACTCAAGACTGCTTGCACAGTTTGATGTCACTGCATTAATTCGTGCTAAGGTTCCAACAGTTTTATCCACCATTGTGTCTGTATTGGCAGTGTAAATGTCAACACAGTGAAAAGGGAAAAGGCCAATAACATGTTGATATTATATAAAATACTTTTGTCATTATGTACCCATTAAAGAAAGGGCCTTGGACATCTTCAGGGTTCTGCTGAACATTATTTGAGAGCCACTAGTTTAGATAATTCAAGAAATGTAGAAACATCACAGAACAGGAAGTATTTTATTATGCTTCTTAAGAAAAGGAAATTCATAATAAGTAGCTTCACACCTTCCTGCTATTCCAAATATATGCAATGAAAAAAAAAAATAGAAATGAGCCTCTGACCAATGTCTTACCTTAGCTCTAGAAGAACTGACATTTTCCATATTTTCAATGCTGCAGATACAATTCTGTGAAACTTTCCGGCAAGCCACTCTGATATAGTCCCAGAAACTACGAGGACTTTCATAACCAAACCAGGTTACTTGACCTTCAGGAGACAAATTATGATACAAAATTTTAAAAAGTAAAATAAAACTAGACTTGAAAATGCAAGAACAATAAAATTCTGAAAAATAAAGGTAATACAGTGGGCTATAATGGCAAGGGCACCACCAATCTAAGTGTTAAAAAGCCTCAAATCTAGTCCTATTCTATCTTTAACTAGTGGTGTTACTTTGGAAAATTTACTTAATTTACTTAATGAGTCTGGATCACAGTTTGTCAACAATAAAACCAAACTAAATGAAAGGGACTAGATACTAGAAATATCTTGCCATTTAACATCCTATTATCTAATACAGTCATTTAAACAGCACACAGGAAACCTTCCTGTACTTCTAGTTAAGCATTAATAAATGTCACCAGTTGAATTCTAAACCTTTCTCTACTTAGAAAAACAGAAAAAAAAAAAAAATCCACCACCATAATTCTTTTCTCCTCTTCATTAACGATACTTCAAAAAGGGTATACAATGTGTGGTTTGCTTTATAAATAAATAAAATCAATTAGCATCCTATATTCACTAATAATGCATAACCACCTACCCAACCATTCTCATCTATAAAGCTCCCCTTTAACTGTCATTTGTTTGCTCTCTTCCAGTCAAGAACTCATGAAAAACTTGTAACCTTTCAGATTTGGCTAACTATGTATCCGTTCATGACCAAATGTTCTATTGTGCATAGGTTATATTAGTATTAATATTTCTATGTAGGTTAGGCATGGTGACTCACGCCTGTAATCCCAGCACTTTGGAAAGCCAAAGTGGGTGGATCACCTGAGGCCAGGAGTTCGAGGCCAGCCTGGCCAACCTGGTGAAACCCCATCTCTACTAAAAATACAAAAACGAGCTGGGCGTGGTGGTGTGTGCCCGTAATCCCAGCTACTTGAGAGAGGCTGAGGCAGAAGGATCACTTGAACCCTAGAGGTGGAGGTTATAATGAGCTGAGATTGAGCCACTGCACTACAGCCTGGGTTTTGACAGAGCAGGATTCTGTCAAAAAAAAATTCTATGCAGGACTCCGAATATTAGGTTCACAGGAAACATTTTCTACACTCAGTATTTTTAAGTGGAATATGAGAGACATCTTAATACTTTCTTTAGTTGTCTAGAATGACTAGTCTTCCCTAGGAAAGTTGTTTAATCTTCATGTAGAAAGATTTGCTTTTATATTTTGAAATAAGTTCTCTTATCATCATGAATTAATAATGTATTTTAAATTCTCCCTTCCTCAGTAATTACTTCTCTGTAGCAACATCAAGAAGTGTTCTTGTCAGAAAGCACCATTTTAGGACCAATGTCTGAGATAGTATCTGAGTGGTTCCAAACCATGGCAGAACATTAGTATAACTGGACTACTTTTTAAAAATACTCATGTCTAGCCTCCCCACAAACTGAATAATCAAAATCTTTAGGGGAAGACGTAGCCATTTGAATTTTTAAAAATCTCCCTCTAGTATTTCTAGTGATGTACTTATTATTAATCAACCAACAGAAATCCTAAAAGTCATGATAGATAACTTCTATTCATTATTTAGGGCGTTTTAAAGGCCTCCTCTTCCAGAAACCCATGCATGATCCCAACAGCTAGTCCCTCTGTTGGCACAGCACCCTGTGCTTACTTCTCCTCAAGATTATTTCTTTACTTGATTATTTCACATACTAGGCGGTAAGATCACTAAGACAGGAATTTTTTCTTATTTTAGATCAATCTCTAACACTTGACACAGTGCTTGCTTGGCTCACAGTAGGCACTCAATAAATATTTGTTGAAAAATTAAGTTGATAAATCAGCACAACACAGATAATCTTAATTGCAATGAACACAAAAAATTAATTAAAAAAATCCAATTAGTATCTTTTTATAGCAATAGTTTTGGTAACTATTGTCTGCTAGTGTTTGCATGATTACAAACATCAAATATTTTGCACAAATATATTTTTCTTTATATAAATAAAAACAAATGCATCTATAAATCTTTATTCAAATAACCATATAATTCAATGCCTCTTTAAAAATAAAATTTTGCAGCTGGGCGTGGTGGCTCACGCCTGTAATCCCAGCACTTTGGGAGGCCGAGGCTGGCGGACCATGAGGTCAGGAGATCAAGACCATCCTGGCTAACATGGTGAAACCCCCTCTCTACTAAAAATACAAAAAAATTAGCCAGGTGTGGTGGCAGGCGCCTGTAGTCCCAGCTACTCGGGAGGCTGAGGCAGGAGAATGGCATGAACCTGGGAGGTAGAGCTTGCAGTTAGCTGAGATCGTGCCACTGCACCCCAGCCTGGATGACAGAGTGAGACTCCATCTCAAAAAAATAAATAAATAAATAATAAATAAAATAAAATTTTGCTACTTACAAATAGAAATCTACAGATTTCTCCCTCTTAATCTCTCTCCATCACTTTCTTCTGCTCCTTTTCTTCTTTTAACTAAAAATTTCCCGGTATAATACCTCAATATAGTTTGTCTCTAGGACACTTTTCATGTCATCAATTTGTTAGCCATTTGGAGGGGAAGCAGGGTGACTGGTGGTTAAGAACATGGGCTTTGAGTCAGGTGGACCTGAACTAGATCACTTTCTAGCTACAGGATCTTGAAAAAATGACTTAGGTTCACTCTACGAGTCTGGGCCTCTTCTGTAAATTGAAAATAATAATAGTACCTACTGGATAGTACTGTTGTAAGGATTAGATGAGATCATGTATGTGCAGCAAGTAGCAAAGAGTCTAGTGCATACTAAATTCAAAATAAGTGTTAATTATTACTATTGTTATTACTGTAATCACACAAGTAGTTACAGGGACCAAGCTCTCCTTGCATCACGAAATGAAGTAGGAATGAGATGCAAAGTTAAATTCTTCACATTACTTGCTTTGGAATCTAGAGAAATCTTCCAAATTTACTCCCTAATCCAACTTTACTCCCATTATCAACCATTGCAAAGTTACTTCCTCAAATGTTTCTAACTTCAACTCATTTTTCTTGCCTTCTATTATTTGGGATCATTCTATAATTTCAAAATGAGAGCTACAGCTGCCAGACTTTCTTCAAGTAATGAAGTACTACACACTGGAAAGAATATTAAGGAAAGAGTATCAGCAAGATTCTGTGGCGAGTTTAAGTCTCTCTAAAAAGACAATATGGGAAAGAGAAGTCAGAGAAATAGGCAAGGGAAAATACAACATTTTATTAGCCAATGGCAACCACCTATAGTGGTAATCCAGATAGGTAACCACGGAGAAAGATAAAGCATAGGTTGCCCATGAACAAGAAGACTTTCCTTTTTAAGGAAATGTACAAGGGTCCAGGACTTTGGCATAGGGCATGGTTTGCTTTTCTGCAATGTTATTTTAAACCTTCTCTTTAGTTTCAGATGCCTGAAGAAAATAATTTGTAGGATGTTTCAAAGTAGAGCTGTTGAAAACCAAAGAGTATTTAAAAAAAAAAAAAGCCCTGTTTTGGAGGAGAGAAAACAGAGACAGAAAAACTAGAAAACTAGAGTTAGGTTAAACAGAGAAGGAGTGGGCACTAAATCCTTGGAACTCCTGCTATAGGTAGGGCACACTATCTACAAGGACTTTTACCCAAAAGATAATGAAAAGACTTCCCAGATTACAAACTGAGAAACTAAGCAATTAACAGGATTGCATATCATCATGACTTGTAGGGCCATAAGTCAACCGGCAAGATCTTCATAACACGTTTATCTGCTCTACACATTAGATGTGAGGATGACTTGGCTTGATTCTGGTATCCTTCCTTTTCCATGTGCATCACTTCCAAAGTGAAGCTCTTAATTCAAGACACTGAATTTTTCACATTCAGAAAGATATTCTTCAAGAGAAGGTAAATTATCTTGCTAGAACCTCCAAACAAGCTTTCATGTAAATTGTCTGTATTTCCTAGGATTTCACCTAAATAATTAAATAATTTCTGCAGCTACAGAAAGGGTTTAATTTACTTCAATATAACAGATGTGTTCAATGAGTTATCTGTTATATTATTTGAAAATCACTTTTATGTAAATACAGATTAACTGCTAGTAAAAGTCTATAACCTGTATTTAACAGGAAAATTAAAAAACAAAGTTATAAGCTACTCATGCCTTTAAAAATAAATATTGAAGTAATACCACTCCCCAAATACTTTGACTTCCTTTAAAAGTAATCACAAAAGACAATCATATAGCAAGAAACTGACTACTCTGTATCTTGAAGAAATGTTATTCCAAAGATGAGATATGCTGTCAATAACAATTCTCTTTTTAAAGTTCTCAATGAATATACGTATACAACATGCTTTCAATTATAAGTGTTCTTGGAAGTTAACATTTTACCAATGAAAAAGTTAAACAAGCTTTTAAAAATGTATTCCCATCCCATCAATCCAACTCTATTCATCTTTAGGCACAGAAACAAATGGTGAAAAGTTTGCTAGACTAAAAGACAATCTGTTACTGACCAGCTATGTGATTATGTTTCCAACTAAATTGCCTCATCTTCAGGACCCAAAAGTTGCCTGTCATCTCTAGGGTCCAATGTTACCCTAAAATTACTCTTCTATACTCTTGAAGTGAGTTACCCATTTACACTTTGCAATATGTCTGTGTTCTGTTTGTGTCTTATTTTATGGCCAGAATAAGACCTTCTAAGAACAGAAATTAAATTTTCTAAAGTGGTTCTCTACTAAGCAGTAGCTGACACATCATCTTTTCACAATATAATAAAAATATAAATGAATCTCTTAAGTGACTTATTTCACCACCTTTAGTAATAGTGCTTAGCTATGTAAACAGTGAATGAAAAACTGATTTCACAAAAGAAAGTTCTGTTAGAGTTAAAATATATCACCTACTTGACAATATTAAAGACTATTACCTTTGAGCTGCTATTCGTCTAGACAATCAACAAAAGACAAGATAGTCCTACCACATTTTAATAAACCACTCTGATGTCACTGAAAAAGCTTTCAGATATTTAAAGAAAATTGGTTCCTTTAAAAAACTTGTGGACTTCTCACTTTAAACTTTGTAGCAGCAATCCCAAGTTTCTTACTGTTAATTTATAAAAGCCAGTTTAATATTATCCACTATTTTATCAAACAGAGAAAATTTCCATTTCTATAAAAGGTCAGAAACTTTTCCTTTAAAAAGGTACTATTATTAGTTGAGGTTTATATTTATTAGAACATCCAGCTTTGAAGGTAAAATTATGACACTGATCCATTTTCTAACTAAAAATCTCAATTAATGTTCTAAAAAATAGAACAATTATAAGTACTTAAAAATAATTAGTTACACTTTAAATTGAATCTGAGGAAGTCAGAATCTACATTAGATACTGAATTGTACTTACATTGCTAGTTCTACATGCTACTTACAGGACACTTCAAGTATACCATTTAGGCACTATGAATCAGTTACTCATCTACAAAATGTAACTATTTTCCTTTGGTATTGACAATGTAATGTCTAGCTCACTAGTAAGGAATTTATCACAAACCTATACAAAAATCTAAAGTATGTGTCTCTACCATAACAATTAGTCAACTCTCAATTTTCCAAAACAGAAAGATTAAGATGACCAGGTTCAGCAAAAATCTGAATATTGAATCAATTTAATAGACTTTTTTATCCCAGTAATTTTACTGTCTCTGAAATGGAGAACAAACGTTTTGTTTTTTTCCTTTCACCAGCATTATTAACATAAGGCTTAAAGTACTGGTGGAATGAAATCGTACATGACGGCTGAAGTCCACACAGAGAGCTACACATAAATGTGTACCCTGAAGAAATCAAGTATAATGCGTGTCAGTAGTGATTAAGACTATAGGTACAGAACATAAAACAGAATTGCTTGAAAGGATTAATTGTGGGAATGAAAATTAAGGAAATGACATTTGTTTTTTACTTTTTTTCCTTTGTTCTACTATTTAAAAATAATGACTATATTGCTTTTCCAAACAAAAAATATAGAAAGCTAGATCATAAGTACAGAGGTCCAGCAGTGTTTTGCATATAGAAGAAACTCAATTAAAAAAAGTTTTGAATAAGTAAGTAAAGGTATGCATTCTACCTGGGAGAAAGGAAACTAAGAAATACATTCCCACTAATGGTTCAAGAATGAAAAAGCAGTTATTATTTACAGTGCCACATCTGTGTTTTACTGAGACTGGAATATTCATACAGCTTCCCTTAGCTTCTACTACACACATAATATTTATTATTATACAGCACTTAAAAAGTAAATAGGTTATTATATTGTGTGGATTTACAAGATTTTAATTTTAAAATTTAGCATAAGCATACTTGTGCCCTCTGGATTTAAAAAAACAAAAACACACAAAAAAGGAAGCTTCACAAAACCCATGCAATGTACTAAAAAAGATCACTTAACTGATACAGCCCTCCCCCGAAAGTCAATTCCATGCTCCCGTGCAGCTCAGTGGCGGGAGACATCACCAGCATAGAGTACCTTGAAGAGGTATTTGGAGATGAGCCAGCCATCTGCAACTTTGGGAAATCTCTTTAAAAAAAATAACAACAACAACACACAGATATTTAAGAAACCTGCCATCATGTTTACAATTCCAAACTGAATAGCCCAACTAAGATGGCTACATATAATTTTGAAGCAGTAACCACTACTTTTACCTACTAAATAAATGAACTGTTAAGATAAATATGAGTTACACTTGGCACCTAAACGAAACTAGTTCCTTGTAGATTACTGTGTTGGAGAGGCTAAGGTGTCTGTAAGTCATAGAAATATGTGAGCAGAAATTGTTCCCTGTTTACTTTTACCTCTATCATTCTTTCTCAGATATAATAAACTAATCAGTATAATAGACCTCAAAGATGAGCAACGGCTTGACTGAACTTGCTGGCTATGCACCTCAGAACTTACAAGATTGGTTAAGAAAAAAATCACTCACTTTGGGACAATATGGCTCAGAAAATTTCCAACTTTAAAAATAAATACAAATTTTTTAATGTTAACTTTTCTAAAAGTTATAAACAAATACATTTTGAAATGTAGCCATTCTTTTTTTTGCCTAAGAATTGTTAAAACTTTTATGTTTTCTTCCCTGTATGAGAGCAGCACTTACATATTATATAAAATGTTGGTCAGTTTAACCAACGTTGACTAAATGCCTACTCTATCAAAAACACTGTTTTATTTGTTACAGCTTCCAATTCTTGTTTAACAAATCACCAACTGGAAAAGTACTAGAAATTTTTGCCGTATTTTTTGGAAATTGCTAGTATAATAATATCGGAAAACTCCAAAGCCAAATTTCTGAAATAACATTCCCAAAAAATAACATTTCCTTCTCTCACAGTCAAACACTGAAATCTCCAATAGCAAATGGTCTCACACCTTTCCAAACACTTAGATCCTTTATAAAACCAATACAAGACAAACACATATAGCTAGTAATGTGACGTGAAAAATGAAAGGAAGGAGGTACATACAGTTGTGCCACATCTACGCATCTGCCATTCACTCTATTCTCTTACTTCCATAACATTTTAAACAAATATTAAATTTGGAAAAACATATCCAAAAGGATCTTTAACTTGGTACGCTAGTTAAAGCTTATATTAGAACATAATGTACTTGCTATAACTACAACAAACAAAAATGAAATTTCTCAACATTTAAATGTATATCAGAATAGCATGCTTTTCATTGCAAATAACATCAATTCCTAATGTTTAAACCATATTTACTATCTCTGGCCTAAAACAAAGTTCTCTATATTATTTGTGATTTATAGATTTAAAAACTTATCAAAGTAAAAACAATTTCCATGAAAATCTGACTGAAAGAAATTTTACTACAAAAAATGTACCAAATAAGCATATCATGACCAGATTTATGGCATTTCTTAACCAATCCCTCATATACGGTGAGAAACAATTACTGAAAATATCACGAAACTCAATTTATAGGGTTTTTGTGTGTGTTTGATTTTTAAGAGACAGGGTCTCACTTTATCATCCTGGCTGGAGGTCAGTGATGTATTCATAGCTCACTGCAACCTCAAATTCTTGGGCTCCAGTGATCCTCCTGCCTTAGTCTTGTGAGTAGCTAAGGCTACAGGCGCACGTCACCAGGCTTAAATAATGTTTTTATTTATTTATTTTTTTTTTTGTAGAGACCAGATCTTGCTACGTTGCCCAGACTGGTCTCGAACTCCTGGGCCCAATGAATTATCCTGCCTTGGTCTCCCAAAGCATTGGGATTACAGTTGTGAGCCACGATGCCTGGCCTAGATTATGTTTGTTATGTTTTTTAAAAGTTGTTAATAGGCTAGCCTCTGTGTCCTGATTTTCATTTTGGCTGTGAAAGACCACGGGAAAATTTTCTTAAATTTTTCACTTATTTGTAGGATTTAATTGCTTTAATTACAATTTAATACAATTAAGCCATTCCAGACAAGTTAAAAGCAACCAGAAATATCTGGACCAAACAATCCACTATATTCCAAGCTATCTGTACTCAAATTTCAACAACTCTCATTTTACAGATGAGAAAAGGCAGGCCCAGAGACAAAGCTGCCAAGACCCAGCAATCAGTGTTCTCTGTAGCTTCAAGCCGACCTACTCCTTAGGAGATAGGCAGGACTTGACTGATGGAGGATAATTAGTCAGTTCATTTTCCTGGTTGGTTAAGAGTTCTCACTGACAACCCCAGAAGGAAGGGGGAAAAAATGAGGTAGTGAAACATGTAATGGGAAGGAATATAAATATTTGTTATATAAAATGTAAATCCTTAGCAAGTAGAAGCGCTGCTCTTTAAAAAAATAGGTATATGACAAAGTTCACATTATTTCAAAGTGGCCCAAGGCTTGTTTGTAGAAGGGTTCTTATTTGAGATGGAAACAAAACCTTTCGTTATAAAATATATAATGCTAAAAGAAAATGAAACAGTGTTTATCATTATGTAGCTTAGAAAAATAGTTGAGACAAGACCAAAAAAACCAGGTTCAGAAAGCGTTTTGCTCAAGAACAAAATTCATTCAAATACAACAGTATAATTATGCCATATAGTTATTTCAAGAGTAAGTTTCTGAAATTTCAGGCAAAGGCAGAATCAACTCAGAGATGGATATGCAATAGAAGAATGCTTCTATACTGAATACTGAAGACAGACAGCATTTCCTGACCCAAAAAGTATGTAATTTTCAATATCAAATAATTGATTCATAATTTTATTAATACTGAAATTAGCCCTCACACAGAAAAGACTATTGGCCACTGTTTTAAACAAATAAATTTGCCTTGATGATAAAACTGAATATGTTTCTAATTCACGAATATGATATTTACTCTTCTATATTTTGCTCCAACTTTGTTTTCCATTCATTTCCATTTCTTTGATCATTGAATCACTATCATGACGGATATAATCGATGAATTTTAACACTTAAGAAAAAGTAAGCCTTTAGCTTTTGCTATATCTATTCTATTTTTTTCTTTCTCTCTGCACATATATTTTTTTCTAATAAAGTTGCAGGTAGATATCTTTATATAAATGCACCAAGATGGATTATGGAAAAGACTCCTAGGTAAAATGGTCTGTAAATGGATTACCATTTGTAAAACAAATAAAGCTAATTCAGACTTTTCACAAGTCTTGTCTATAAACTGACAGTATCATATAGAACATATTCTATTACTAACATTAAGGCGAGTTGCTTAAAATCTTCCACTTTGTATTTATATATGAGAAAAATTTTTCAGTGAAGCAACAGTTAAAAGTGCTATAGTACTGTACAGCTAGCAATGAGACTATCTTTTACACAGCATTTTTCATCTTTTAACAGGTTCTGAAGTTAAAATGTAGTACTATATATAAGTTTTCTTAAGCTTTAAAAATACTGCTTTAAAATGCCATTTACAGGTAGGTGGTAGGTATTAATATCTTAGAAACAAAGTATTTGTTCACTGATTTAATAATTTTTAAAATACTGAGTACCAAAATTGTGCAAATCTTTTGAAGTTTATCAAGTGCAAATCTTGTGAAGTTTAAAGGTCATAACTTTAAAGAAAAGAAAATGTAGAAAATTTTTAATAAAATAAAAATATAGATCACAAGAACAATGGAAATCAACTAAACAGTGACAACTATTAAAGAAAATATCCTTCATCAAATTAAAGTATTTGAATTTATGGATACTAAAATTTTAATTTTTATTAAAATATTTTAAATTATATCAAATATATCTCTACTATAGGGTCATCTTAGGTTCTTATACCAAGAAATCTAAGCCCCAGGCTCAGTGGCTTACACCTATATTCCTGACCCTTTAGGAGGTGGAAGCAGGAGGATCATTTGAACTCAGGGGTTCGAGATCAGACTGGGCAACATAGTGAGACTCTGTCTCTATAAAAATTTTAAATTAAAAAAAAATCTATGAGAGCTATTTAAAAATTCAGAGATTTAAAGTAAAAATATAGTGTATATGCAAACACACATAAATATTTGACATTCAAAATTTTAACATACTTCGGTCAACTCTTAATTAGGCTATATATTAGAAATAATACATCAGAATAGGAATTTATCATTAGACTTCTAGCAAAGCAGTGTGCAGCGATATTGTTCACCTTAAGGAAAAGAGGTAACAATATCATAAAATTATTTTGAAAAGGACAACTCATTGAAATTACAATATCAGAAAGATGTAGGAACTGAGATTATTATTATGATACCCTCCTAAAATGAACAAAGTTCACTAAATTGTGCAATCTTTCCCTTGTTCTATAAAATGAGAAATATTTACTTTCTTTAGATGAGAAATATTAGCACAATAGAGTAAGCAAAACTGTTGAATTATGTAGCAAAATTAATAAGAAAGCAATTTTCCATGATTAAAAATAAAGTATGACTTGCTCATTACAAGTACTGTAAATCGCTCTATGCCAATTTGCAAAAATCACAAGGTCAAACTGGAAATGTCCCGTTAGTCTTCTGACAGAAACTTAAAGGGCTACAAACAAATAAACATAAACATGAACTACCAGCGATCATCAATTTCTGTTAAAGAAATGAAATTGGATTACATTGTAGACTAAAACATTTCTGTAACTTTTTTATTAAAAAAAAGACATTCAAACATATCTCAGATAATTTTATCAACAGTAGAATTTATTTAAGTCTTTTCATAATATCTTCTTTCTGGTAATCCCCCTTCCCCAGAAGCCAAATGTAAATTTTGAATAATTTTATTTGAAGAGATTTTGAAAGTGACGTTCACGTAAAATAAACCTGAAAAATTCCCCAGTATACCAAAGTTTAGAACCATTAATAAATCTCTCATTCTGTAAATAAGTTAAATATTTAAATTGGGGAATGAAAATGATTTCTTGAAAATTCTAGTTTGGTTACAAAATATAAATATCATTTTGCCTATATTTCCTTATAAATATATATACATAAGATTTTGTTCACCAAGAAATACCTATAACAAACACAGTAATTAAGAGTGCTACAATAATATGACTCAAACAGAACCAAGTATATGAGAATTGTGTTATAAAATTTTAGACATTCAAAACAATATAAAACATTACAGAACTAAGATAAGAAAAATATTTCATATGTTTTAAAACAGAAATCATAAAGTCTCAAATGAAAAGTAAGTATAAAATAACAAACTCCCAACAGTAATCACATATGAAGAGTAATATCAATGGAGAAAAAAGGTCACTACTGATCAAAATGGGTTTATATAAAAATTAGTTCCACATGATAATAGTTTTTTTCCTATTCTAGGGTAATTAAAAATTCTCTCCACAAAAGAAATAGGCAAAAAGTCATGAAAAGAAAATGAAAAAAAAGTAATAAACATGAAAATATATTCAATTTCATTTCTAAATAAATATAAATTAAAATAACAAGATTATGTGTATATATATGTATATATTGCATTATATAAAATGTGTAACTCTCTGTTTTTAGCATCTATGTAGTTATTATTTTCTCCCATATCTTAAATTTATTATAAAACATTAATATAGAGTTTAGTTTTATTCTATATGCAATTTAAAGCATGGAATCAAATTTACAAAGATATACATAACCCCAGACACTTCGAGAATTACGTGAATACGATGATTTTCTGAGATACAATATCTGCTTCAACTTTCCTAAATTTCCGAGTACATAACTTGGTGTTTCTCAGAGTGGCCTTTCCCATTGTCTAAAAGTCAAACTCTGGTGACCTTAAGAGCCAATTTCTTATCTCTGGTATCATGTTTTGGCCCGAGTATATGGGATTTTATTGAATGAATTGTGTTCATATGTTACTACAGAAACAATTTAAGTCTCATTTTGTGTTCAAACCAAGATTTTCCAACAAAAGTTGGAAAGTCTTCAAAAATGAACAAAGAAAAGTCAAAAGCCAAATGAACAGGTTTATCATTATCCATTGTTTCTAACAGTGTTTACACTGTACTTCAAAAGATGGCCTCATGGGGAGGTAACTGTTTATCATCTAAGTCAGGAAGAGCTTTGAGGTTCAAGCCAGAGTTCCTGAGCAATGCTTAGGTATCATAACAGTTCAATCGGATTAGAGAAATTCTAAAATGTCAAGTCACAGGAGTTCTAACTTGTTTTAAGAGTCCAAATCCAAGTCCTATCAGAAAAAAATATAGGAAATATTACTCTTACATGAATTTTTCAACAAATAATGACTGAGTTTCTGCCATATCGTAGGCTCTGCTCTTGAGATTTCGGATACACCAATGAACAAAACAGATGAAGATCTCAGCTCCAGTAAAGCTTACATTTTAGTGGAGGTGAAGAAAGATAATAAATAATAATCATAATAAGTACATAACATAATATGTTAGAAGTTAAGACTTAATGTAACTCAGGGGAAAGAGGTCAGGAGCGCTTGAGGTTGAAAGGAGGGGAGGTGATTGATCATTTAAAATATAGTGGAAGGGTTAAACTTCACTGAGTAGTTTTCAAACGGATGAGGGTGTTAACCACTCAGACACTGGAAGAAGTGTGCTCCTTACACAGCAAACAGCCAGTGCAATGGTGCCTTGTGGTAGAATGTGCCTGATATAGTCAAGAAAAATCAAAAGACTGATAAGGGTAGAGAACAGTAACTTCTGGGGGAAAAATTAGTTGTACATAAATATAACTGGAAAAAATGTTAAGAATCAATATAAAATCTAAACTGAATGTCAGCAAGCCAAACGTTAAATAAGTATAATTAGCAGATTAAATTATAGGCAATTTAACAGTGTCTTATATTTAATCATTTTTTCTTTAATAAGTGCTACATTTCTAATTGACAGTCTATACTTTTCTGGTATATTCAGCTTTTTCTTTTCTTTTTCTTTTTTTTTCTTTTGGAGATAGAGTCTTACTCTGTTGTCCAGGTTGGAGTGCAGTGGCACAATCATGGCTCACTGCAGCCTTGGTCTCCTTGGGCTCAGGTGATCCTCCCACCTTAGCCTCCCAAGTAGCTGGACCTACAGATGCACACCACCATGCTCAGCTAATCCTTGTTTTTTGTTTGTTTTTGTTTTTTTGTTTGTTTTTCTAGAGGCAGGGTTTCACCATTTTGCCCAGATGGGTGTCAAACTCCTGGGGCTCAAGTGATCTGCCCACCTTGGCTCCCAAGGTGCTGGGATTACAGGCATGAGCCACTGCACCTGGCTAACTTTTTCATTTTAATCAGTTATTTTCCATATAAACTTTACAAAAATCACGAATACATCCCATCCTCATGTCACCAAGCTGAAGTTTACGTTGTCTCTGATGACTTTACTGCTAAATTTCTATTTTTCTATTTTTCTTAATCTATGTGGGGCTAATAGTCAGTTCATAAATAATCAAAGTCACAGATGACATTTTAAAGAACTGCAATTTTCATCTGAGGTAATTTTATGCCTCTTTCTTATGTAAAGCCTTCCCTGACCCATCCAAGAAAAACAGATTATTTACTCCTTTGTGCTACATCATGCTCGCTAATATACTTCTATTATGACTTGATGACATTAGTACACACCATTATTTGTTAATATGTCCCTCTTCTACCTTTCAAGACTGAGTTTCATGTGAAAGCATACCTTATTAATCTCATATCCTGGGCCCCCAGCACAGGGCCTAAATTTGTTGTTGAATAAGAGAACGAATGAGGTAAAGAGAATAGAAAAAGTGTAAGAAAAAAAAATTGTGGGTGGAGGGAAGCCAAAAAAAGAAGAAAGTATACATCAAGTGTCAAATTTAAGGCATCTGTTTCAGAAAAAGAACAGGGAACTCAGGTTATGATTCATTTCCAAAGCAGAGAACAAGTAGAAGTAATATTTGGCCAAGAAAAATATGGAGGGGTGATGGTAAACAAGTATTCCTTGGGACTTTTCTTTTTACTGTGCTCTGTGACAAACTGTCCAGTTTTCTAAAGTAAGTGAGGATCAAGGAGTTGGAATCTTATATGTTATAATCAAAAAGTGGGATCCTCCCCATTTTAAAATGTTTTAATGGGAAGCAATAGAATTTGGGGGAGTTATACATTTATTCTTTATAGTAAATGTGCTGCTGCTATGAGTTTTGAAAAATAGAGTCATGTAACCATGATTATAAAACACATAACAGTTTCATCATGCAAAGAAATTCCTTCATCATGATGCTAGTCAACCCCCACCCTGCAACCTTTAATCCCTAGTACCACTTATCTATTCTCTGATACTACAGTTTGGTCTTTCCTAGAATGTCATATAAATGGAATCATATGTAACCTTTGGAGTTTTGCTTCTTTCATTTAGCCATAATGTATCTGACATTTATACATGTTGTTTTGTGTGGAAATTTTTTTCCTTTTTATTACTGAGTTTTCCCAGTGTATGAACATACAACAGTTTATCCATGCATCACATGAAAGATATTTGGGTTGTTTCTAGTTTTCGACAGTTTTGAATAAAGCTGCTATAAACAGGTTTTTGTGTGAACTTATGTTTTCCTTTCTCTTGAGTAAAAGTGTGGGATTTGGGACTACTGGGATATAAAAGTATATTTAACATTATAAGAAAATGACAAGCTGTTTTCCAAAGAGGTTCTACCATTTTGCACTCCCACCAGCGAGGTATAAGAGTTCATATTTGCTCCTCGCCCCCAAAAGAGCTTGATAAAGCTGTGCAGTGGTACCTAATATGGTCTGAATTTGCATTTTCCTAATTACTAATGATGCTGAACATCTTTTCATTTGTTTACTTGCCATATGTGTATCTTATTTGATGAAATATCTGTTCACCTCTTTGCACATTTTAAAATTGCATTAGTTTTCATATTATTAACGTTTTTATAGAAATTCTTTGTATATTATGCATACAATCCCTTTGTCAAATACGTGATTTGCAAATATTTTTTCCAGGTCTATGGCTTGTCTTATCATTAACAATGTCTTTCAGGGAGTAAAAGCTTTTAATTTTGATAAGGTCCACTTTATCCTTTTTTTTTGGTTTTATGGATTGTATTTTTGTCGTTATATATAAAATCTGTTTGCCTAATTAAACAAAGATATTCTACATTTTTAAGAGTTTAATACTTTTACATTTTGTGTTTACACCTATAACCCACTTTGAGCTAAATGTGAGGTAAGGAACAAGGTTCACTTTTTTCCTGCACACAGGTATTTGATTAACACTAGCACTATTATTCTTAAAGATTATCACTTTTCCATTAAATTGTCTTTGCATTAGCAAAATGAATCAAGCATATTTATGTGTATCTTTTTCCAAACTCTCTATTCTTTTTTTTTTTTTTTTTGAGATGGAGTCTCACTCTGTCGCCAGGTTGGAGTGCAGTGGCATGATCTCGACTCACTGCAACCTCTGCCTCCTGGGTTCAAGTGATCTTCCTGCCTCAGCCTCCTGAGTAGCTGGGACTACAGGCATGTGCCACCACACCCAACTAATTTTTTGTATTTTTAGTAGAGACGGGGTTTCACCATGTTGGCATTTTTAGTAGAGACGGGGTTTCACCATGTTGGCCAGGATGGTCTCGATCTCTTGACCTCGTGATCCACCCGCCTCGGCCTCCCAAAGTGCTAGGTCTATTCTGCTTATCTATATGTATAAGCTTTCACCAATAACACATTGATTACTGTATCTTAACAGTAAGTCTTAAAGTCAGATAATTTGAGTTTCCAACTTAGTTCTTCCTTTGTGAAATTGTTTTGCCTATTCTAGTTACTTTGCCTAGCCATATAAATTTTGGAGTAAGTTTTATATCTACAAAAAAAGCCTTCTAAAACTTTGAGATTGCATTGAATCTATAGAACAATATGAAAAGAACTGACATCTTAATAAGTTTTCCAATCCGTAATGAAGAATTATCCATCCAAAATATCAACGGTATCAATGTTGATAAACCCCGTTGCAAACCTCCGTAGATGCCTTTTAAGGAATTTTTCTTCTAATACCTAGCTGTAAAGATTTTTTTAACATGAATCAAAGTTGAATTCTGTCAAATGCTTTTCTATGCACCTATTAGTATGATCCTATGATTTTTATTCTTTAGTCTGCTAATAAAATGAAATACATCAATTTTCAAATACTGAAGCATCCTTGCATTCCAGTTTGATCTGTCAATATTTATTGAAGATTCTGATGTCTGTGTCCATGAGGTGTATTGGTATGGACAGTCATTTCTTGTTTTAATGTATTTCACTTCATTGTGCTTTGCAGATATTGTATTTTTTACACGTTGAAGGTTTGTGTCAACCCTGCATCCAGCAAGTCTTTTGGTGCAAATTTTCCAATAGCATGGCTTACTTTGTGTCTCCCCGTCATGTTTTGGTAATTCTCACAGCATTTAAAACTTTTTCATTATTATTGCATCTGTTATGGTGAAGAGTAATCAGTGATCTTTGATGTTACTATTGTAATAATTTTGGGGTACCATGAACCACACCCGTATAAAATGGCAAGCTTTATTGATAAATGTGTGTGTTCTGAATGCTCCAGCTACCAGCCATTTCCCATCTCTCTCTTTCTCCTCAGGTCTCCCTATTCCCTTGAGACACAACAATATTGAAATTAGGGGCCGGGCGCGGTGGCTCAAGCCTGTAATCCCAGCACTTTGGGAGGCCGAAGACGGGCGGATCATGAGGTCAGGAGATCGAGACCATCCTGGCTAACACACTGAAACCCCGTCTCTACTAAAAAAATACAAAAAACTAGCCGGACGAGGTGGCAGGCGCCTGTAGTCCTACCTACTTGGGAGGCTGAGGCAGGAGAATGACGTGAACCCAGGAGGTGGAGCTTGCAGTGAGCTGAGATCCGGCCACTGCACTCCAGCCTGGGCAACACAGCAAGACTCCGTCTCAAAAAAAGAAAAAAAAGAAATTAGGCCAATTAATAATCCTATGATGGCCTCTAAGTGAAGAGTGGCATGTCTCTAACTTTAAATCAAAAGCTGTACATGATTAATCTTATTGAGGAAGGCATGTCAAAAACTGAGATAGCCAAAAGCTAGGCCTCTTGTGCCAGTTAGCCAAGTGGTGAATACAAAGGAAAAGTTTAAAGGAAATTAAAAGTACTACTCCAGTGAACACATGAAAGAAGTGAAGAGTCTTACTGCTGATATGAAGGAAGTTCAAGTGGCCTGAATAAAAGACCAAACCAGCCATAACATTCTCTTAAGCGAAAGCCTAATCCACAGTAAGGTCCTCTCTTTAAAGCTATGAAGGATGAGAGAGGCAAAGATGCTGCAGAAGAAAAGTTTGAAGCTAGCAGAGATTGGTTCATGAAGTTTCGGGAAAAAAAGCCATCTCTGTACATAAAAAAAATAATAAAACAAAAAGGTGAAGCAGCAAGTGCTGATGGAGAAGCTATGGTAACTTATCCAGAAGACTGAATTAAAATAACTGATAAAGGTGGCTACACTAAACAACAGATTTTCAATGTAGACATAACAGCTTTATACTGGAAGAAGATGCCATCTAAACCTTTCATAGTAAAAGAAGAGAAGTTAATGCCTGGCTTTAAAGCTTCAAAGGACAGGCTGACTCTCTTATTAGGGGCTAATGCAGCTGGTGGCTTTAAGTTGAAGCCAATGCTTATTTACCATTCCAAAAATCCTAGGGTACTTAAGAATTATGCTAAATCTACTCTGCCTGAGCTCTATAAATGGAGCAACAAAGGCTGGATGACAGCTTCTCTGTTTACAGTTTGGCTTACTAAATATTCAAAGCCCATTGTTAGGCCGGGTGCGGTGGCTCATGCCTGTAATCCCAGCACTTTGGGAGGCGGAGATGGGCGGATCACGAGGTCAGGAGACCGAGACCATCGTGGCTAATACAGTGAAACCCCGTGGAGATCGAGACCATCCTGGTCTAACACGGTGAAACCCGTCTCTACTAAAAAATACAAAAAACTAGCC
>NW_012105365.1:4033023-4123618 GCF_000951045.1 Mandrillus leucophaeus
CGTGGTGGCAGGCGCCTGTAGTCCCAGCTACTTGGGAGGCTGAAGCAGGAGAATGGCGTGAACCTGGGAGGCGGAGCTTGCAGTGAGCTGAGATCAAGCCACTGCACTCCAGCCTGTGTGACAGAGCGAGACTCCGTCTCAAAAAAAACCAAAAAAAAAACAAAAAAACAAAGCCCATTGTTTTGATCCACTACTCAGAAAAAAGATTCCTTTCAAAGTATTACTGCTCACTGACAATGCACCTGGTCACCCAAGAACTATGACAGAGATGTACCAGGAAATTAATGTTGTTTTCATGGCTTCTAACATAACATCTAATCTGTAGCCCAGGGAACAGGGAGTAATTTAGACTCAAGTTTTATTACTGAAAAAGTATATTTCTTAAGGCTCTAGCTTCCATAGACAATGAGTCTTCTGATGGATCTGGGCAAAGTAAATTGAAAATCTTCTGGAAAAGACTCATCAAGAACATTAGTGATTTATGAGAAGAGGTTAAAATATCAACATTAACAGGAATTTGGAAAAAGTTGATTCCAACCCTCATGGATGACTTAGAGGGGTTCAAGACTTTGGTGGAAGGACTCATTGCAGATAACATGGAAATAGCAGGAGAACTAGAAGTGGAACTCGAAGATGTGACTGAATTATTGCAATCTTATGATCAAACTAGAACAGATGAGGACTTCCTTCTCATGGATCAGCAAAGAAAGTGGTTTCTTGAAATGGAATGTACTCCTGGTGGAGACACTGTGAACATTAGTAAAATGACAACAACAGAAGATTTAGGATACTAAATAAACTTAGTTGATAAAAAGCAGTGGCAGGGTTTGAGAGTACTGACTCCAATTTTGAAAGAAGTTCTACTGTGGGTAGAATACTACCAAATAACATTCTTTCACTCTTATTGCCCAAGCTGGAGTGCAATGGCACGATCTCGGCTCACTGCACCCTCCTCCTCCCGAGTTTAAGTGATTCTCCTGCCTCAGCCCCTTAAGTAGCTAGGATTACAGGCATGCGCCACCATACCTGGGTAATTTTTTTGTATTTTTGGTAGAAACGGGGTTTCACCATGTTAGCCAGGCTGGTCTCGAACTCCTGACCTAAGGTGATCCACTTGCCTTGGCCTCCCAAAGTGCTGGGATTACAGGCATGAGCCACCACACCGGGCCCCTTTTTTAGTTTCTTAAGGTGAAAGCTTAGGTTATTGATTTCAGACCGTTCTCCCTTTCTAAATAAGTTTTTAATGTTTCAGATTTCCTTCTAAGTGCTGCTTTAATTGCATGCTACACATTTTGATATGATGTATTTTAGCTTTTCATTCAGTTCAAAAGACTAATTTTCCTTGAGAATCCCTCTTTGATCCAAGAGTTATTAGCAAACACTTGGAACCAACCCAAATGTCTATCAATGACAAACAGGATTAAGAAAATGCGGCACATATACACCATGGAATACTATGCAGCCACAAAAAGGGATGAGGTCATGTCCTTTGCAGGGACATGGATGAAGCTGGAAATGATCAATCTCAGCAAACTATTACAAGATCAGAAAACCAAACACTGTATATTCTCACTCAGAAGTGGAAGTTGAACAATGAGAACACATGGACACAGGGTGGGGAACGTCATACACTGGGGCCTGTCACAGGGTGGGGGACTAAGGGAGTGAGAACATTAGGAGAAATACCTAATGTAGGTGACAGGTTGATGGGTGCAGCAAATCACCATGGCACATGTATACCTATGTAACAAAACTGCACGTTCTGCACATGTAACCCAGAACTTAAAGAATAATTTTTTTAAAGAAGTATGTTTTTACATTTTCAAACTTTTGCTGATTTTTCAGATATCTTCCGTTCTTGATTTCTAGTTTCATTACAGAGAACATACTTTATATGATTTTAATTCTTTTAAATTTGCTAAGGTTTCTTTCATGGCTCAGAATAAGATCTCTTTTTTAATGTTCCACTTGCCATCGAGAAGAATATATATTCTGCCACTGAGGAGTGTTTTATAAACGTCAATTATAAATGTTGGGGTGGCCAGGCAGTGGTTCACACTTGTAATCTCAGCACTTTGAAAGGCTGAGGTGAGAGGACCACTTGAGCCCAGTAGTTCGAGACCAGCCAGGGCAACATAGTGAGACCTAGTCTCTACAAAAAATCAAAAAATTAGCTGGGTGTAGTGGTGTGTGCCTGTAGTCTCAGCTACTCAGGAACCTGAGGTAGGAGAATCATTTGAGCCTGGGGGTGTGGAGACTGCAGTGAGCCATGATTGTGCCATTGCGCTCCAACCTGGGCGACAGGGTGAGATCCTGTCTTAAAAAGAAGTTGGGGTGTTTTATAGAAGTCAGTTGGCTGATAATATTGCCCAGATCTTTTGTACCCTTACTAATTTTCTGTTTACTTGATCTACTATTATGAGAGGAGTGTTGACATTGCTAAGTATAATATACATTTTTCTATTTTCTCCTCTCAGTTCTGTCAGCTTTTGTTTTTAACACTCTGTTGTCAGCTTCATACATACTTTGGTTTTGTTCTGCCTTCTTGGCAAAGTAACCTGCTTTTTAAATATGTAAATGTCCAACTTCATCCCTGTCAGTCTTCTTTGTTCTGAAATCTACTTTGATATATAATTAAATCTACTCCAACTTTCTTTCAATTACTTTCTGCATGGAATAACTTGTTCTATCCTTTTAACCTATCTTTATCACTAGAATTAAAATGGGTTTCTGCATATATTGAGTCCTTTTTTTACCCAATCAAAAAATCTCTTTTAATTGGTGTGCTTAGGCCATTTATATTTAATATACCTATTAATAAGGTTTGATTTAGGTCTGCCACTTTATTGTTTGTTTTCTGTTATCCCTTTTCTCACCACCTTTTTTGTATAACTTTAATGTTTTAATGTTCCATTTTAATTTATATATTGTTTTTTTGGCTAAAACTCTTAGTGTCATTATAGTCACTACTTTATGAAATAGAATACCTAATCTGTAATAGCCTAGTTAACATTTTACCATTTCAAGTAAATATATATAACTTTACTCTGTAGACTTTGCTTTAAAAGTCACTTGTACTATATATGCAAACCTGAAAACCTTCCCCAGCAATGGTATAATTTTGCTTTCAAGAGTAGAGTCAGGGCCAGGCATGGTGGCTCACACCTATAATCCCAGAACTTTGGGAGGCTGAAATGGGAGGATTGCTTGAGTAGTGGTATTGAAAGACCTTAATAGAGGAGAAAAAAATCTGCTGTATTTATTTAGATATTCACAGTTTCTGTTGCTCTTTTTTCATTCATGAAGTTCCAAGTTTTCTTCTGATATCATCTCCGTTTAGCCTGAAGAACTTCTGTTAGCATTTCTTTTAGACTAGATTTGCTAGTAATAATTCTTAGTTTTCCTTTATCTGGGAATTTCTTTATTTTGTCCTCATCTCTGAAGTACATTTTCACTGAATACAGAATTCTGGGTTAGCAGTACTTTTCTTTTAGAACTCTAAAGATGCTATTTCACTGTCATCTGTCCCCCATGGCTCCTGCTGAAAACCCTGCAGTCATCTGAATTGTTGCTCCCTATATGTAATAAATTATATTTCTCCGGCTAGTTTCAAGATGTTTTGCTTTAATCTTTTATGTTTAGAAGTTTGATTATGAAGTGTTTAGGAGCAGTTAACTTTATCTCCTTTGAGGTTTTGCCAGGTTTTTTGTTTTGTACTGTTTTGGATTTTTGTGTGTGTATGAATGGTGAAAACACTTGAGATCTACTGTCATAGCAATTTTCAAGTACACAATATAGGTCTCCAGTACTTAATCATCTTATAACTGAAGGCTTGTACCCTTTGACCAATATCTCCCCTTTTCTCCTATCCCCCAGCCTCCAGCAATCAACATTTTACTATCTGTTACTGTAAGTTTGATTCTTTTTAGACTCCATATCTAATACATGAGATCACATGGTATTTGTCTTTCTGTGTCTGGCTATTTCATGTACCTTAGTGTCCTCCAGGTTCCTGTTATTGCAAATAGCATGATTTCCTTTTTTTTTTTTAATCTGAAATGGTATTCCATTGTGTGTGTGTGTGTGGGGGGGGTATACACACTATAGTTTATTAATCCATCCTTCTGTTGACAGCTACTTAGGTTGTCTTAATATCTTGGCTACTGTGAAAAAATCCTGCAATAAACATAGATGTGCAAATATCTCTTCCAAATACTGATTTTATTTTCTTTCAATAAATAACCCAGAAGTAGAACTGCTGGATTATATGGCAGTTCTACTTGTAATTTTTTGAGGAACCTCCGTACTGTTTTCCATAATGGCTGTCCTAATTTACATTCCCACCAATAGAGTAGGAATGTTCCCTTTTCTCCACATCTTTGCCAACACTTGTTATCTTTTGATTTTTTTATACTAGCAATCTAGACAGATGTAAGGCATTATTAAATTTTGTGGTTTTGATTTGCATTTCTCTGATAAGTAGTGATATCGAGTGTCTTTTCATATATCAGCTGGCCATCTGTAAGCTTTCTGATCCTTTTCCCGTTTTTATTATTTAGTGGAAGGGAATATGAGTGATTTTAAGATAAGGCAAGGAGTTGTGATCCAAGTAATGGTACATGTTAAAGGCATTTAAAAAAGGTTTTTTTTTGAGACAGGGTCTTGCTGTGTTGCCCAAGCTGGAGTGCAGTGGCATGATCTCGGCTCACTGCAACCTCTGCCTCCTAGGTTGAAGCAATTCTCGGGTCTCAGCCTCCCGAGTAGCTGGGACTACAGGTGTACACCACTACACCTGGCTAATTATTGTGTTTTTAGTAGAGATGGGGTTTCACCATGTTGGCCAGGCTGGTTGTCTTGAACTCCTGACCTCAAGAAATCCACCTGCCTTGGCCTCCAAAAGTGATGGAATTATAGGTGTGAGCCACTGCACCTGGCCTCTTTGCCCATTTTTAAATTGTTGTTGTTGTTTTCTACTGAGTTCCTTAAATGTTCTGGATATTAACACCTTATTGGATACATAGTTTACACATGTTATCTCTCATTCTGTAAGTTGCCTTTTCATTTTGTTGATTGTTTTCTTTGCTGTGCAGAACTTCATTTGTTTGTTGTTTGTTTAGACAGGGTCTTGTTCTGTCACCTAGCCTGGAATATAGTGATGAAGTGATAGCTCACTGAAGCCTCAAACTCCTGGGTTCAACCAACCCTCATGCCTCAGCCTTACGAGTAGCTGGGACTACAGATGAATGCCACCATGTCTGGCTAATTTTTTAACTTTTTGTAGAGATGGGATCTCGCTATGTTGCCCAGGTAGGTCTCAAAGTCCTGGCACTCCTGACCTCAAGCAATCCTCCAGGGTCAGTGTTGCAAAGCATTGGGATTACAGGTATGGGCCACTATACTTGGCTTGAAACTTCTCAGTTTAATGTCGTTCGACTTATTTATCTTTTCTTTGTTGCCCGTACTTTGGGCGTTAAGTCCAAAAATATCTTTGCCAAGAGTAATGTCAATTAGCTTTTCCCCTATATTTTCTTTTAGTAATTTTACAGTTTCAGGTCTTCTGTTAAATTCTTTAATTTGTTTTGAGTTGATTTTTGTGTATGATATAAGGGTCCGATTTCTTTTCTTTCTTTCTGTCCTTCTTTCTCTTTTTCTTTTTTCTTTTTCTTTTGCATGTGGATATTCAGTTTTCTGCACACTATTTACTGAAGAGATCATCCTTTCCCTATTGTGTACTCTTCGTGTCTTGTCAAAAATTAGTTGACCATAATACGCATACATTAATTCCTGGGTTCTCTAGCTTGTTCCATTGGTCTATGTATCTGTTTTTGTTTTAGTACCAAGTTGTTTCAATTACTATAGCATTGTAACATAGTTTGAAATCAGAAAGCATAATGCCTTCAGCTTTGTTTCTTTTGCTCAGGGTTGCTTTGGCTACTCAAGATTGGAAGTTTGATACAAATTTTAGGAAACTTTTCCATTTTCTATGAAAAATGTCATTAAAATTTTGAAAAAGATTGTACTGATGAGAGACTGGGACATCAGGAAGACTGGCAGACTCTGAACAGATCTTTGGAGAGAAGCCATTTAGAGTGGACGGAGGGAGGAAGCAGACACTGGGTAGAAGAGGGAGGAAGCAGGGAATCCAGCATGGGGAGGCTAAACACAGGGACTTGTTCCTAGCCCCCAGCATCTCCTGGGGAAAAGGCGAACTGAACAAGTGAGGAGTAGACCACTCTCACCACAGACTGCCAGGATCCTAGCAGCAGGAGATCATTCCCCCAACAGACACTTGAGCTGGCAGGGAGAGATGCCTGAAAAGGCTGTAGGTACAGGGCTCCAGCCTGTGCAAAACCAACAGGGTTTGGCACAGGAAGAGCTGCAGTGGAGCACATCCAAGGATACCCTTCCCACAAGGCTTACCATGCTCATCTGGGAGCCTTTAGCCTTAGGGTGACCATCAGACCTGGACAGAAAAGGCGCTCTTGCCTGTAGGATGAAGCCAGTCTGATCTGAGCACCCTCCTGTCAACTAACCTCTCCTTGGGTGCCACCCTACCATGCCCACTTGCAATGCAGCCTCAGATGCCCAACCAGGGTGCTTCCTAGGGGCTCTATGATGCCTCCTTTGCTGGCAGACAATTCTTGACCATCACAGAGCTCCAGCAGACCAGCCCCTGCCAATATGTACTAGCCCACCCACAGCTTACCCCCAAGGCAGATTCGCCTCACCTACTTTACTGGCATACACTACTTGCCCATGCCCTGACTCCCCTCTGCTTTACTGGCACATGTCACCCTCCTCTCCCCTCCCATGCTGGTGCATGTATGTGTGTGCACCCTGACACTCCGGAACTGCCAGCATGAGTGTACCCTGCCATTATTCCCCCACTGATGGATGGGCACCGAGATACACTGCCACCGATGTGAATGTACACACTGATACCAGCAACCACACCCCTGCCAGCATCCTGCAACTGCCATGATGGCAGCAAGAGAGCATGCATGGATGCCAGTACCCCCACCCCTGCCACAACTGCATAAGTACCTGCATGTACATCACTGCCCTGCTTCCACTGGTACCCTGCCCCAGCCAGTGAGGGTGTACCTCGCTACACTTCTGCAGATGCTGGTACACATGAAGAAGCATGGATCCCACAGCCACCACCTCGATGAAGTGCTTTGGCCGGTACCAGCCATAGGAGTATTGTGACCAGTGGACTGAAAACACCTTGGCCCTTCCAGTGCAGCAGCTTCCTAACCTTGAGGGGCCAGAGAACAAAGCCAGGTGCCGGGTACCAGTTCCCCAAAGTTACAGCACACAGTCTAGGAGTGCTGAGCTAAGTTTTGACCCACTAAAATCTTCCAGAAATGAAGCCAGTTGACTGAACCTACCTTATATCATAATCAAACACCGAAGGGCATCAAAGAATATAAAAGCAAAAAACCCATCCAAAGACAGCAACATCAAAGGTTGAAGGAACATCAGCCCACACATGAGAAAGAACCAGCACAAGACCTCTGGCAACTCAAACAGCCAGAGTGTCTTATTACCTCCAAACAACCATCTAGTTTCCCAGCAATGGTTCTTAACCAGGCTGAAATGGCTGAAATAAGTGACATAGAATTCAGAACATGGATAGGAATGAAGATCATCAAGATTCAACAGAATGTCAAAATTCAATCCAAGGAATCTAAGGAATATGACAAACTGATACAGAAGCTGAAATATAGAAGAGGCATTTTAAGAAAAAAGCAAACTGGCCTGATAGAGATGCACACTTCAAGAATTTCATAATATAATCACAAGTATTAATAGCAGATTCGATCAAACTGAGGAAAGAATCTCAGTGCTTGAAGACTGGTTCTTGAAATTAGCTCCGTCAGAAAAAGAAAAAAGAAAAAAGGAATGAACAAAACCTCTGAGAAATATAGGATTATGTAAAGAGACAAAATATGATTCATTGCCATCCCTGAAAGAGAGGGAGACAAAGCAAGGAAATTGGGAAATATATTTGAGGATAACAACCGTGAAAATGTCCCCAATCTCTCTAGAGAAGTCAACATTCAAATTTAAGAAACGCAGAGAAACCTGCAAAATACTATACAAGATGACCATTCCCCAAGACATATAGTCATTAGATTTGCCAAAGTCAAAAATGAAAGAAAAAATGTTACAGGCAGCAAAACAAAAGGGAAAGGTCACCTACAAAGGGAACCCATCAGGCAAACAGCAAACCTTTCCACAGAAACCCTACAAACCAGAAGAGTTTGGGGTCCTAAATGCAGCATTCTTACAGAAAAGGAATTCCAGGGGAGTAGCCAGAATGGCCGACTAGAAGCAGCTAGTGTGCATAGCTCTCATGGAGATGGGCTAGTTAATACAGCACCTTCAACTGAAACATCCAGGTACTCGCATTGGGATGAATCACGGAAACAACTTGACCCATGGAAAACAAAGAAATGCAAGACAGGACAACAGCCCACCCAGGAGCAATACAGAGCCAGGGGGACCTCCCCTCCCCAGGGAAGCACTGAGTGAATGTGTGACCTCAGGAAACCACACTTTTCCCATAAATCTTTGCAAACCTTGGGTCAGGAGATCTCCTTGTGAACCCACTCCACCAGGGCCTTCAGTCTCACAGACAGAGCTACATGGAGTCTTGGCAGAGCTGCTGCTCAGGCATGCAGGGAAACCCTGGAGGCTTAGATACTGGGCTTTCCAGCAAAAGCAGCTGCAGTTCTGGCAAAGTGGAAGGTTAGACCTTCCGCTTTGGAAGGAGGCTGAATCTAGAGGGCTAAGCAGCCAAAACCTATAGGCCCCACTTCCACGGCACCTCACAAGACAAGACCCACTGGCTTGGAATTCTAGCCAGCCACCGGTAGCAGCACAGCAACTCCCTAGGGACGAGCACCCAGGGGAGGGGTGGCCCACCATCTATGCTGTTTGGGCACCTTAGCCATTCCAGCCTCTGGCTTTTGGAGAGTCCGAGCTGACCAGAGGTGAAAAGGATCCCCCAGCATAGCACAACTGCTCTACCACAATGTGGCTAGACTGCTACTTTAAGCAGGCACCTGATCCTGTTCCTCCTATGGGTGGAAACTACCAAATGGGGCCTCTAGCCATCCCTGCCTATATTCTCTAGACAACACAGATTTGAATTCTCCCTGGGATGGTGCTCCCAGAGGGAGAGGCAGGTCACCATCTTTGCTGTCTAGGTGACTCAGTCATTCCTGCCTTTGGAATTTGAAGAGTCTGAACTGACCAGGGGCAGAAAAGACTCCCCAGAAAGCACAGCTGCTCTACCCAAACGTGGCCAGACTGCTTAAGTGGGTCCCCAGTCCCACTCCTCCTCACTGGACAGGACCTTCCAACCAGGGCCTCCAGCACTCCTGCCTGTGTTCTCCAGCCAACAGAGAGCTGAATTCTCCCATGACAGTGCTCCCGGGGGAGTAGCAGGCACCATCTTTGCTGTTTGCATGACTTAGCTGTTCCAGCTGTTCTAACTACGTCTTCAGAGTATCTGAGGCAACTGGGGGCTGAAGTGGACCCCCAGCACAGTATAGCAGAGCTGCTCTACCAACACGTGGCAAGACTGCATTTTTAAGTGGGTCCTCAATCATTCCTTCTTACCGGGTGGGACCTCCTAACTGGGGTCTCCACCCACCTCTTACAGGTGCCTTTGGGCCAGCAACAGGCCTGTACCTCCTTGGGAGGTATCATCTTTGCTGTTTTGCAGCCTTCACTGGTGGTACCTCCAGGTACTGGAAAATCCGAGGCAACCAGGTACTGGAGCAAACATACCACAGCAGCCCCATGGAAAATTGGCCAGAGTGTTAAGTAGGTGCTCATTCCCATATCTCCTCACCAGACAGGTCTTCCAGACTTGGGTTTCCAGCCATTCCCCACCAGAGCTACTGAGCAAGTAGCAACTTGGCAACTCCCTGGACAGGGTCTCTATGGGAAATCGAAAGCCTCTCTGAGACTGCCTCTGAAGTGGATCTGCCCTTGCTGGACCAATAAAAGAGTAAAGACCCTAAGTGTCTTATCCACACCTCCAAGAAGCTGTAATAAGCCCAAGGAGAGGCCAATACGTCTCCCACAGGTCCTACACACCCCACAGTGCTTGTGACTAGACAGGGAACCCTTGGCTTGGGCCCACAGTACAGACCCTCCATCCTGGCCTGATTGCCCTGAGGGACTGCTGACCTATATCTCTCTGAGTTGGAGCCCTTAGGAGACAATCAAATGACCCTCAGTCACAACTACTACTAAGATCCCTTTGTCTGCTGCCTCCATCTTGAGAAAGGAACATAAACACTGAGATCGCACCAAAGCTGCAGTGGGCAGCCCAGAAGTACCAAATCACAATCTGCAGCCAGCATTCAAGGGGGAGAGAAACTCACACTTTCAGAACATTGAGAAAGAACACAGCTACAATTGTGAGGAAACATAGGGGAGCCACATAACCAAACAAGAGTCTACCAACTGACCAAAAAGGCTAAGCTGCCTGCTGGATCACACCCCAAGGCTTCAACATCAAAAATACCTCACTAATACACCCACCTCTGAAACCAGAGTCAAGAAGTCAGCTTCAAATAAAGACACTGCACAAAGCCTTGGCCTGGTGAAAACATCCAAAAGAGAAGTCTGTTGACTATACTTAATCTACAATGCAGATAACGGAACACCCACACACGGAGATGACAGAGAACAAATGCAAGAGCTCCAGTAACTCAAATGGTCAGGGTATTGAATGCCATCCAAATGACCACACCCGTTCCCCAACAAGAGTTCTTAATCAGGTTGTACTGGCTGAAATAACAGAAATACAATCCAGAATATGGATAGGTACAAAGATCACTGAGACTCAGGAAGATGGCAAAACCCAATCCAAGGAAAATGAGAATCACAATAAAGTGATACAGGAACTGAAGGATGAAATAGCTGGTATATAAAAGAACCTAATGGGTCTAACAGAGCTGAATAACACAATACAATAATTTCACAATGCAATTAGAAGTATTGACAGCAGAAGAAACCATGCTAACAAAAGAATCTCAGCACCTGAAGACTGGTTCTCTGAAATAAGAAAGTCAGATGAAAATAAAGAAAGGAGAATAAAAAAGAACAAGCAAAACTTGTGAGAAGTATGGGATCATGTAAAGAGGTCAAATCTACAAATCACTGGTATTCCGAGGGAGGGGGAGAAAGCAAACAACTTGGAAAACATACTTCAGGAAATTGTCCATGAAAACTTCCCCAACAAAGCTATAGGGTCTAACAGTTAAATTCAGAAAATATAGAGAACTCCTGCAAGATTGTATACAAGAAGATCACCCCCAAAACACATATCATCAGATATTCCAAGGTTAAAATGAAAGAATTTTAAAGGCAGCTAGAGAGAAAGGGCACATGACCTACAAAGGGAACTCCATTAGGCTAACTATGGACCTCTCAGCTGAAAACCTACAAGTCAGAAGAGATGGGGGCCTATATTCAACATTCTTAAAGAAAAAAATTCTTCAACCAAGAATTTCATATACAGACAAAGTAAGCTTCCCAAGGGAAGGAGAAGTAAGATTCTTTTCAGATAAACAACTGTTGAGGGAATCCATCACCACCAGACTTGCCTTACAAGAGATTCTGAAAGGAGCACTATATAGAAAGGAAAGACCAATACCAGCTAATACAAAAACATACTTAAACACACAGACCAGTGTCACTGTAAAACAACCACACAAAAAGCCAACATAATAATCAGCTAACAACACAATGACAGGATCAAATCCACACAAATCAATACTAACCTTGAATGTAAATGGGCTAAATGTCCCACTTAAAAGGCACACAGTAGCAAGCTGGATAAATAAGCAAGACCCAATGGTATGCTGTATTCAAGAGATCTGTCTCACATGTAATGACACTCATAGACTCAAAAGGATAAAGAAAAATCTACTAAGCAAATGGAAAACAGAAAAAAGCAGGGATTGCAATCTGAATTGCAGACAAAAGAGATTTCAAATAAACAAACATCAAAAAAGACAAAGAAGGGCATTACTTAATGGTAAAGGGTTCAATTCAACAAGAAACCCTAAATACCCTAAATATATATGTACCCAGCACACAAGCAGCCAGGTTCATAAAGCAAGTTCTTAGAGACCTACAAAGAGGCACAAACTCCCACAGACAAAATAGTGGGAGACTTCAACACTCCACAGACAGTATTAAGCAGATCATTGAGGCAGAAAATTAACAAAGATATTCAGGATCTACACTCAACATTAAACCAAATGGCTCTGATAGACCTCTACAGAACTCTCCACCCAAAAACACCAGAATATACATTCTTCTCATCACCACATGACACATACTCTAAAACTGACCAAATAATTGGACATAAAACAATCCTCAACAAAGTAAAAGAACTGAAATCATACCAAACACACTCTTGGACCACAGAGCAATAAAAATAGAAATTAAGACTATGAAAATCACTCAAAACCATGCAATTACACAGAAATTCAACATCATGCTCCTGAATGGCTTTGGGGTAAATAATGAAATTAAGACAGAAATCAAGAAGTTCTTTGAAAATAATGAGAACAAAAATACAACATACCAGAATCTCAGAGACACAGCTAAGGCAGTGTTAAGAGATAACTTCATTGAACTAAATGCACACATCAAAAAGTTAGAGAGATCTCAAATTAACAACCTACCTTCACAACTGAAAAAATTAGGCAAGAACAAATCAACCCCAAAACTAGCGGAAGACAAGAAATAACAAAAATCAGAGCTGAACTGAAGGAAATTGAGACACAAAAAAACCAATCAAACGATCAATTAATCCAAGGGCTGGTGTTTGAAAAAACTAATAAAATAAACCACGAGCTAGACTAATAAAGAAGAAGAGAGAAAAGCTCCAAATAAACACAATTAGAAATGACAAAGGGAATGGTACTACTGACCCCACAGAAATAAAAACAACCAAGAGAAACTACTGTGAACACCTCTACACACATAAACTAGAAAACCTAGAAGAGATGAGTAAATTCCTGGATGCATACACTCTCCCAAGACAGAGTCAGGAAGAAACTGGTTCCCTGAGCAGACCAATAATGAGCTCTGAAATCAAATCAGTAATAAATAGCCTACCAAAAAAAAAAAAAAAAAAGGCCAAGGGCCTGACAGATTCATAACTGAATTCTACCAGACATACGAATGAGAGCTGGTACCATTTCCACTGAAGTAATTCCAAAAAAATGAGGAGGAGGGACTCCTCCCCAACTCATTCTATAAGGTCAACATCATCTTGATATCCAAACCTGGAAGGGACACAATGAAAAAAGAAAATTTCAGGCCGATATCCTTGATGAATATAAATACAAAAATCTTCAGCAAAATACTGGCAAACCAAATCCAGCAGCACATCAAAAAGCTAATCCACCAAGATTCAGTAGGCTTCAACTCCAGGATGTAAGGTTGGTTCAACATGTGCAAATCAATAAATGTGATTCATCATATAAATAGAACGAAAGACAAAAAACCATATGATTATCTCAATAGACACAGAAAAGGCCTCTGATAAAATTCAACACCCTTTCATGTTAAAAACTCTCAATGAACTAGGTATTGAAGGAACATACTTCAAAATAATAAGAGCCATCTATGACAAACCCACAGCCAACATTATACTGAATGGGCAAAAGTTGGAAGCATTTCCCCTTGAAAACTGACAAGGATGCCCTCTCTCACCACTACTATTAAACATAGTAATGGAAGTCCTAGCCAGAGCCATCAGGCAAGAGAAAGAAAGAAAGGTCATCCAAATAGGAAAAGAGAAAGTTAAACTATCCCTGTTTGCAGATGACATGATTCCATATCTAGAAAAAAACAAAACAAAACATAGTCTTGGCCCAAAAGTTCCTCCATCTGATAAACAACTCCAGCAAAGTTGCAGGATACAAAATCAATATACAAAAATCACTAGCATTCCTATACAACAACAACAGCCAGAGAGCCAAATCAGAAAGGCAATCCCATTCACAACTGCCAGAAAAAGAATAAACTTCATAGAAATACAGCTACCCAGGGAAGTGAAAAATCTCTACAACGAGAATTACAAAACCCTGCTCAAAGAAATCAGAGAAGACACAAACAAATGGATAAACATCCCATGTTCATGAATAGGAAGCATCAATATCACTAAAATGGCTATATTACCCAAAGCAATTTATAGATTCAATGCTATTCCTATCAAACTACCAATGACATTCTTCACAGAACTAGAAAAAACTATTTTAAAATTCATATTGAACCAAAATAGAACCCAAGTAACCAGAAGCAATCCTAAGCAAAAATAGCAAAGGTGGAGGCATCACATTACCTGACTTCAAACTATACCACAAGGCCACAGTGATCAAAACAGCATGGTACTGATACAAAAACAGGCACATAGACCAATGGAACAGAATAGAAAGCCCAGAAATAAGGCTGCACACCCATGACCATCTGATTTTTTTTTTTTTTTTTTTTTTGAGACGGAGTCTCGCTCTCACCCAGGCTGGAGTGCAGTGGCACGATCTTGGCTCACTGCAAGCTCCGCCTCCCGGGTTCACGCCATTCTCCTGCCTCAGCCTCCCAAGTAGCTGGGACTACAGGCGCTCGCCACTATGCCTGGCTAATTTTTTGTATTTTTAGTAGAGACGGGGTTTCACCGTGTTAGCCAGGATGGTCTCGATCTCCTGACCTCGTGATCCGCCCGCCTTGGCCTCCCAAAGTGCTGGGATTACAGGCATGAGCCACCGCGCCTGGTGACCATCTGATATTTGACAAAGCTGACAAAAAAAAGCAATGGGGAAAAGACCACTAATAAATAAATGGTGCTGGGAAAACTGGATAGCCACATGTGGAAGATTGAAGCTGGACCCCTTCCTTACACTATACACAAAAATAAACTCAAGATGGATTAAATACTTAAATGTAAAAGCTCAAACTATTAAAACCATGGAAGATTACATAGGAAATACCATCCTGGACATAGGAACGGGCAGAGATTTCATGAAAAAGAAACCAACAGCAATTGAAACAAAATTAAAAATTGACAAATGGATCTAATTAAACTTAAGAGCTTCTGTACAGCAAAGGAAACTATCCATAGAGTAAAGAGACAACCTACGGAATGAGAAAAAAATATTTACAAACTATGCATCTGGCATGGTCTAATATCCAGCATCTATAAGGAACTTAAGCAAATTCACAAGGAAAAAACAAACCACCCCATAAAAATGTGGGCGAAAGACATGAACAGACACTTTTCAAAGGAAGCATACACACGACCCACAAGCATATGAAAAGAAAGCTCAGTATCACTGATCATTAGAAAAATGCAAATCAAAACCACAATGAGATACCATCTCAAACCAGTCAGAATGGCTATTACTAAAAAGTCAAAAATAACAGGTGTTGGAGATGGTGCAGAGAAAAGAGGATGCTTATACACTGCTGGTAGAAATGTAAATTAGGTCAGTCATCAGTCATTGTGGAAGACAGTATGGCAATTCCTCAAAGAGTTAAAAGAAGAACTACCGTTTGACCCAGCAATCCCATTACTGGGTATATACCCAGAAGAATATAAGTCATTCTACCATAAACACACATGTATGTGTATGTTCACTGCAGCACTAAAGAAAATGTGATACATATATGACATGGAGTACTACACAGCTATAAAAAAGAATGAGATCATTTCTTTTGCAGCAACATGGATCAAGCTGGAGATCATCATTCCTCAGTGAAATAATGCAGGAACAGAAAATCAAATATCTCACATTATCACTTGCAAGTGGGAGCTAAACACTGACTACCCATGGAAACAAGGATGAGAACAACAAACTCTGAGGTCTACTTGAGAGTGAAGGGTGAGAGGAAGGAGAGGATCAAAAAGCTACCTTTCAGGTACTATGCTTATTACCTGGGTAATAAAATTATCTATACACCAAACCCTCATACAATGCAATTTACCTAGATGACAAACTTGCACATGTACCCTTGAACCTAAAAGTTTTAAAAAGGAAATACTGCATTGAATCTATAGGTCACTTTGGGTAGTATGGACATTTAACAATAAAAATTCTTCCAATTCATGAGCATGAGATATATTTCTATTTATTTGAGTCTTCTTCAATTTATTTAATCAATGTTTAGTAATTTTCAATGCACAGAGGTTTCACTTTCTTGGCTAAATTTCCTCCTAAGTATATTATTCTTTTCTGATGGAAATGGAACTGTTTTCTTAATTTCTATTTTTGGATACTTCATTTTTAGTATATAAAAATGTAACTTATTTTTGTATGTTGATTTTGTGTCACACAACTTCACTGAATTTATTAATTTTAACCATTTTTTGGTATTTGGGGTCTTGTACATGTAAGATAATTTAATCTGCAAACAGAGATCATTGAACTTCTTACATTCTAACTTGGATACCTTTTATTTATTTTTCTTGCATAATTGCTTTAGCTAGGAGACCCAGAATGATGTTGAGTAGAAATGGTAGGAATGGACTCCCTTGTCATGTTCTTGATCTTATGAGAGCTTTCAGTTTTTTACCACTGAATATGATGCTTACTGTGTGCTTGTTATATATGACCTTTATTATGTTGAGGCACATGACTTCTATGCTTTAATTGTTGAGAATTTTTATTATGAAAGGATGTTAAATTTTGTGAAATGCTTTGCTAAGCTTCTTGAATCTATAAATTTGTCTTCCCCAAATCTAGGAACTTGTAGTTATTATTTTGTCAAATGTATTTTCTGTATTAATCTCTCCCTCCTCTCCTTCGAAGACTCCAAAGACACAAATTTATATATTTTGCTATAAATTTTTAATTTCTTCCTGTTCTGTTCTTCAGATTGCATCATTTCTACTGATTTACTTTAAAATTAATATACACATCTCTATCATCTCTATTCTACTTTACAGCCTCATCTGGTGAATGTTTTATTTCAGACATTATACTTTTAAATTTCCATGGTTCTTCCTTAAGATTTTATTTCTGTACTCAGAATTTCCATTTTTCTATTCATTTCAAGAGTTACACCTTACATCATGGAGCAGGGTTATAAAGGCTGCTTTGATGTCTTTGCCTGATCATTCCAACATCTGGGTCATCTCACACTGAGCATCTTTATTCCTATGAGAATTGATCACATTTTCCTGGTTCCCTGTAAGTAAAGTAATTTTGGTTTTACCCTAGATTCTATATTTTATTTTTTTAGAGATAGTATCTTTCTGTGTTGCCCAGGCTTGAGTGCAGCTGCTATTCCCAGGTACAATAACAGTGTACTACAGCCTTGAACTCCTGGCCTCAAGTGACCCTCCTGCCTCAGCTTCCTGGGTAGCTTGGACTACAGAAGTGTGCCACCATGTCCGGCTATCCTGTGTATTTTTAATTTAATATTATTTTTAAATGAATGATAGCATCTTTCCTCAAAGTGCACAGAGACTAGAAGATATAAATATGTAAGCCAATAGCTACAACACGTTGATAAATGCTGTATAAAATGAATTGCATGCCTCCAAAATTCACATGTTGAAGTTCTATCCCCAATATATCTGTATTTCAAGATAGGTGCTATAAGGAGTTAATTAAGGTGAAATGAGGTATAAGGATGGGGCCTTGATCCAGTAGGATCATACAAAGAGACACCAGAGAGTGCTCATTCTCTGTCTCCATCAAGTAAGGACACGATGAGAAGATGATCGACCACCTACAAGCCAGAAAGAGAATGCTTGCCAGAAAGCAAATCAGCCAATATCTTGATCTTGGACTTCCCATCCTCCAGAACTGAGAAATAAATTTCTATTACTTAAGCCTCTCAGTCTGTAGTATTTTGTTATAGTACTCTAAGAACACTAAGAGAGCTAGGTTATTATTGGACTTACTCTGCCTTGTCTAACATCGTAAGTTCAGTAACATTTTTCAACAGTGGCTTTTAAAGGCAATAATGTGGAAAAGTATACAGCATTTTAAAAGATTAAAGATAGATAAAATCTATGATGTATCAGAAACATAGAGTAGAAAAATAATGGAAGTTTTCTTGAGAAATTTACTGAAAATAAAAATGTATACAAAGAAGAACACAGAATTCAATAATACGTAGAAGGGGCAGAAGAAACGCCAACTTTAGGGAAAGCTTAATAAGTATTGACTAGATAGATGGAAATAGAAAACAGGGGAAGAATGCAGCAGAACTCGACAACGAGATGGTTAATTAATAGCATCAATGGGTAATAAACATAAGGAATAGATCTCATCATGTTTAAGTAGAAAAGAACCTTGTACTTACAATAAGATAAGAGGGATTAACAGACAAGAGAAAGAAAGGGCACCCAAACTGAAAAGGAAAAAGTCAAATTACCCTTGTTTGCAGATTATACGATCCTATATTTGGGATAACCTAAAGAATTCATCAAAAAGCTACTAGAACTGATAAACAAATTCAGTAAAGTTGTAGGATACAAAATCAGCACACAAAAAGTCAGCAGCTTTCCTATATGCCAACAGTGAACAATCTGAAAAAGAAATCAAGTACTACTATTTATAATTGCTATAAGTAAAATACCCAGAAATAAACTTTACCAAAGAAGTGAAAGATCTCTACAATGAAAACTATAGAACACTGATGCCAGAAATTTAAGAGGACACACAAAAAAATTGAAAGATATTCCATGTTAGTGAACTGGAAGACTATTGTTAAAATGCTCATACTACTCAAAGCAATGTACAGATTCAATGCAATCCTTATCAAAATACCAATGATAGAGATGGTATCTTGCTGTGTTGCCCAGGCTTGAGTGCAGCTGCTATTCCCAGGTACAATAACAGTATACTACTGCCTTGAACTCCTGGCCTCAAGTGGCCCTCCTACCTCAGCTTCCTGGGTAGCTTGGACTACAGAAGTGTGCCACTATGCCTGGCTATCCTGTATATTTTTAATTTAATATTATTTTTAAAATGAATGACAGCATCTTTCCTCAAAGTGCACAGAGACTTTAAAATGAATATACACATTTTGTATTTCACAGAAATAGAAAAACCAATCCTAAAATTCATATGGAACCACAAAGACCCAGAATAGCCAAAGCTATCCTGAGCAAAAGGAACAAAACTAGAGGAATCACATTCCCTGACTTCAAAGTATACTACAGAGCTATTGTAATCAAAACACCATGGTACTGGCATAAAAAGAGATACATACACCAATGGAACAGAATAGAGAATGCAGACACAAATCCATAAAATTACAGTTAACTCATTTTTGACAAAGATTCTCAAAATGTATATTGGGGAAGGGACAGTCTCTTCAATAAATGGTGCTGGGAAAACTGGTTATCCATATGCAGAAGAATGAAACTAGACCCCTCTCTCTCACTGTACACAAAAATCAAATCAAAATGGATTAAATACTTAAATCTAAAACCTGAAAGTGTGAAATTATCAAAAGAAAACATTGTGGAAACTCTCCCGGATATTGGACTGGGCAAGGATTTTTTGACTGACACCCCATAAGCACAGGGAACCAAAGTAAAAACAGACAAGTGAGATCATATCAAGTTAAAAAGCTTCTGCACTGTAAAGTAAACAATCAACAAAGTGAAGCAATAACCCACAGAATGGGAGAAAATATTTGCAGACTACTCATCTGACAAGGGATTAATAAGCAGAATGTATAAGGAGCTCAAACAACTCTATAGGGAAAAAGCTAATAATTCAACTTAAAATGGGCAAAAGATCAGAATAGATATTTCTCAAAAGAAGACCTACAAATGGCAAACAGGTATACGAAAAGGTGCTCAAAATCACTGATCATCAGATAAATTCAAATCAAAAGTACAATGATACATTATTTCACTCTGGTTAAAATGGCTTTTATCCAAAAGACAAGCAATGATGAATGCTGGTGAGGGTGTGGAGAAAAGAGAATGCTCATACACTGTTGGTGGGAATGTAAATTAGTACAGCCACTAGGGAGAAAAGTATAGAGGTTTCTCATAAAACTTAAACTACCATATGATCCTGCTATCGCACTGCTAGATATATACCCAAGAGAAAGAAAACCAGTATACTGAAGAGATAGCTGCACTCCAATGTTTATTGCAGCACTATTCACAATAGCTAAGACTTGGAAGAAACAGACAAATGAATAAAGAAAACGTGGTAAATATACACAAGGGAGTACTATTCAGCCATAAAAAATGAGATCCTGTCATTTGCAAAAACATGGATGGAACTGGAGGACATTATGTTAAGTGAAAAAAGACAGGTACAGAAAGACAAACTTTGCTCATTTTCACTTATTTGTGGGAACTAAAAATTAAAAACAGTTAAACTTACAGAGATAAAGAGTAAAATAATGGTTACCAGAGGCTGGGGAGTGTAGAGAGGGTGGGGGGCAGTTAGTGGGGATGGTTAATGGGAACAAAAATATAGTTAGATAGAATTAATAAGATCTAGTATTTGATCACACAACAGGGTGACTACAGTTAGCAATAATCTATTGCACATTTAAAAATAACTAAAAGAGTATAATTGGATTGTTTGTAACGCAAAAAAACGAATGCTTGAAGTGATGGATACCCTACTTATGCTGATGTGATTATTACACATTGTGTGCCTGTATCAAAATATCTCATGTACCGCATAATATATACACCTACTACGTACCTGTAAAATTAAAAATTTTAAAAATGAAATCCATCAGAATAAAATCATTTAAAATATCTAATATCAATAAATAAAGCCAAAAAATGTAAATAACATTTGAAAAGATAATCAACAATTAAGAATACATCTTCTTCTCAAGATGGGACATTTATTAAAGTAACGATAAACTAGGCCCTTAAGTAAGACTTACAAATTTCAACAAAATCTCCCAAACAAACCAAATTCTGACTATAACTCAATTAACATAGAAGTAAATATGAAAAGGTAAAATCTCCCGTTTTCAGAAACATAAAAAACTTCCAAATTACTCATAAGACAAAGAAATGAGCAGAACAAGTAGAAATTACTTGAAAACGAGTATTAATGAAAATATTACATTACTCAAACACAAATATAGCCAAAGCAGTAGTTGGAGAAAAATTTGAAAATTAATCTGTTAAGAGTCCAACATAAACATAACAAAGCCAAAGAAGATATAACAGAGGAAACAATAATGCTATTAATATACATACATGATCAGCAAAGCCATAAATTAGTTATTTGAAAGACTAATAAAACAGATAAATCTCTGGCAATACTGGTTAAGAAAAAAAGAAAAAAGAACTAATGATCATAAAATAAAAACAAAGAATTAAAAAAGTTTTAGACTTTACATCCCTTTAGAGAGCTTTAATTTTTAAAAACTATTCTGCTGAATTCATCTATTTTAAGTGTCACATTAAAGGAAATATTACAACTAGCTAGAGATTTAAAAATTGAGAGTATATGGGATAGAAGACATTGACAACTTTAAGGAGAATACAAAATAGAATAACATCAAAGAAATCAACAACCTGAATAGACCTGAAAGCATAAAGTGAATTAGTAGTTGAAGTGCATGTACACATACGCATACACTCACCATTTGACCCAGAGAGTTTTTACTGGTAACTTCTACCTAATAGATGATTATTCAAAACTTATGCAAAATTCTCCCAAAGAATGAAAAAAAAGAAAAAACACCTGCAATGCATTTTTTGAGGCTAGAATAACCTTGACAACAAAACCCAAACAAGCACAAAACAGACTAATTTTACTCATAAACACAGAACCCAAACTTCTAAAATGTTATTAAACCTAAATCCTAAAACTTGCAAAGTAGATTAAAACAATATATGAGGCTCAAGTTGGATTTATCCTAAGAATATTTAGGTGATTTAACATTAGAAAAATAATTGATGTAATTCTTCACATTAAAAAATAAAGGCAACTTCTGGGATAGAACAAAATTAAGTAGATGTATTTTCCTCTTGCTAAATACAACTAAAAACTCTGGCTATTTTATAAAAACAAACATTAAAAGATTCTGAAGGTGGAAATGAAAAGGAAGACTGGCTAGAAACCTCAGAACCCAGAGAATGACACAGCAGTAAGCTCCCTGAGTTTCTTTTTACCTCTTATACCCCGGACTGTGTGCTAGACAAATTAGCAAACTGTATCTACACTATAAATACAGGAACAACAAACTTGCTTTATCCTTCTCCTCTTGAGCGTTCTAAATTATCTTTGGTGGTGGAGAAAAAAAAATTATAACACTGTCTAATGTGGTCCTATATGTATGTAGAGGAAATATGTAAAACAACTATGCTATACACATAGTGTAAAGGGACACAAAGAAAGGTAAGATTTTTAAACTTCACGCTGGAAAATGATACCAGTAGACTGTGATGTTATATATCTATAACGTAATACTGCAACCACTGAAAAATCTATACAAAGAGATACACTAAAAAACAATGTAAATAAAAATGGAATTCTAAAAAGTGTTCAAACAGCCCCCTAGAGGACAGAAAAAAGAAAACAGAGAAACCAAGAACGGGGGAACAAACAGAAAACTAAAAGTAAAATGGAAAACCTAATGTATTTACCCATATTCTTGTTTACTGTATCCTTTCTTCCTTCCTGTTATTCCAAAGTTTTGTTGTTGTTGTTGCTTGTTTGCTTTGAGACAGAGTCTCATTCTATTGCCCAGGCTGGATTGCAATGGCATGATGGCATGATCACAGCTCACTGCAGCCTCAACTTCCTGGGCTTAAGTGATCCTCCCACCTCAGCTGCCCAAATAGCTGGGACTCACAGACGCATATCACCATGTCTGGCTAGTTTTTTGTATTTTTTGTAGAGACAGGGTTTTGCCATGTTGCTCAGGTTGGTCTTGAACTACTGAGCTCAAGTGATCTGCTTGTCTTAGCCTCCCAGCCTAAAGTTCTTTCTTTTATCATTTCCTTTCTGCTTAACGAATGTTCTTTGACCATTAATTGAGGGTAAGTCTGCTGGCAACAAATTTCCTTAGTTGTCTTTCCTGTGAGAAGGTCTTAATGTTTCCTTCATTGCTGAAGAATAATTCTGCTGTGTTGACAGTTATCTTTCAGCACTTGAAATATGTTGTACCACTTCCTCCTGGCCTCCATTGTTTCTGATCAGAAATCTACTGTTATTCAAATTGTTGTAGGCAAGTTGTCATTTTTTTCTATTTGCAACATTTTTTCTTTGTCTTTATTTATTGGTTTAATTATCATGCCTTTGGCATGAATTTCTTCGAATTTTTCCTATTTGTGGTTTGCTCTGTTTCTTGAATCTGTATGCTTATGTCTCTTGCTAACTCTGGATAATTTTCAGCTGTTATTTGAGTACTTTTTCAGTCCCACCTTCTTTGTTCTCTCCTTCAAGAATTCTGACAGGTGTCATCTTTTGTTATTGTCCCACAGGTCCTTGAGGCTCTGTTCATTTTTTAACAAGTCTAATTTCTCTCTGTTGTTCAGATTAGGAAATTTCTATTGTTCTGTCTTTCAGTTCACTGGTTCTTTCCCCTGTAATTCCCATTTTCCTGTTGGGTCCATCCACTGAACTTTTTCAGTTTCATATTTTTTCAGCACCAAATTTCCATTTTGGTCTTCTTTATATCTGTCATTTCTTTGCTGTGGATTTCTACTTTTTCATTTCTTTCTCACATGTATTGCTCAAAGCATTTTAATCATGGATGCTTTAAAATCTTTGTCAGCGATTCTAACACCTCTGTCATCTCAGTGTTGACATCTATTGACTATCTTTTATTACACAATCTGAGATCTTCCTGGTTCTTGGTATGACAAGTGAGTTTCAATGGAAAGCTGGACATGTTCATATTATGTTATGAGACTCTGGATCTTATTTAAACCTTCTGTTTTAACTAGCTTTTTGTGACACTGCTCCCACAGGGTAAGGTGGGAGGGGAGCACTGCTTCATTACTGCCAAGTGGAGGATGAAGTTCAAGTTTCCCAATGGACTTCCACTGATACCAATAAGGGCATCCTCATTACTACCATGTGGGAGTTGGAGTCCAGGCTTCCCACATGGTTTCCACTGGCATGGTACTTGGGGTGGCCCCCTTACCACTGGGTGACAGTGAAAGACATAACTCTCTAACAGGCCTCTTCTGACCCTACCCCAGTATGGCCAGGAACCAGTACATTACTTTTAGATGATGATGGCAGCCTAGGCTCCCCAGTATGGTGTTCCATCAACATGGTGGGAAGGGGGGTGTTGGAGAAGAGAGAGAGAGTTTTTGATCAGCCAAGAGGGAAGAAATCTTATCTCTCTGGCCTTCTCTGATATCACCCTAACGGTAGTACTGGGACACTTTGTTATCACCTCAGGAGGGTAGAATTCTAAGCTTCCCATTCGGCCTTTTTTAAGAGTAGGTGGTACTACAGTTTTTTTGTGTGATGTTTAAAGTAGAGCAGATACTGCTGGAAAGTTTTCTGTCTTGCTAGGCTATTCTTTCTCTGGTCCTTTGGCTAGAGAGAATAGTATCTTGCTGAGAGGTTTTCATTGTTGTTGTTTTTTTCCCTTTGCCTGTTGCAATTTGCAAGTTCCTGGCTTATCCAACACCCAGTCTGGGATATATGAGGCAAAAAGTAAATCCAGGCAACCCACTACTGTGCCATTCCTAAGGTCCTAGTGTCCTTAACCAGTCTTTCTTCTACTCTCCACCTTTCAGAGTTTTCTTATGTTTGTTTTATGCATGATAGCCAGGATTTATTATTGTACTTTGTAAGAGAAACAGCGGAAAGTATGTCACGTTCATCTTCCCAGAGGTAGAAGTCTTCCTAAATTGCATTTCTTCCCACCCCCTGCCCATTTGATATAATAGAAGCTATGAATGAGAACAGGGATTTTTGTTTAATTCCCTATTGTATGCCTAGCACTTACAACAGTGGTAGGCATACAGTAGATACTTAATAAATATAGTTGAATAAATAAATGAAAAAAATTCATTTATAGTTGACCCATTACATTATATTTCTGAATGAGTAACTTGAAATTTAAGTAGCTTAGGGATGGATAAATAAGTTTAGAAGAAAAATAGTGGTGAAGTATAATACAACTGACAAGTTAAAAAATCAATTGATTTTCTTTTATAAATGAAATTAAATAATTAGGTTTTTTTAAAAACTACCCATTAAGTCTATCAACTTACACTAAATCTAACTTTGTTTTGGAAAATGAATATCCTCTAACTTCTTTCTCTTCTTTATTCTAATTTTCCTCATCCCTTTTCTCTTCCATTGCTTTCTCTTTCTTCTCCTTCTATCATTTTTTCTCAAGTGTTCACAACAAACCTTGATATTTTCTCTTTTCCTTAATATGTTCCCCTTTTTCAGTCACCCTGGGTAATGACCACATCCAGACTGGAATCTCTGCATCGTTCTAGTGCTCAGCTTTCTCCTACCCACAATCAACCAATCCCTGAGATTTATTAATACTACTAATGCATACTGTATTTCTAGCTTCACTGGTTAGTCTCTTCTTTCCTCTTTTTTCTTTGAATAAGCTTATAACTGTATTAATTTTTTCTTTTAAAAAATTATTTTAAAATTTTTAAATTGACAAATATAAATTGTATATATGATGTGCATGTTTTTAAATTTGTATACATTGTGGAATGGCTAAATTGTACTAATTAACAAATTAACATATGTATTACTTCACTTTCTTGGTCCATTTTTGTATTGCTATAACAATACCTGAAACTGGGTCATTTATAGCAAACTGCAATTTATTTCTCGTAGTTCTAGAGGCTGGGAAGTCCAAGATCAAAGCATCAGCAGATTTGGGGCCTAGTGAGGGTCCTGTCTCTGCTTCCAAGGTGGTACCTTGAACACTGCATCCTCTAGAATGAAGGAATGTTGCATCTCCAAATGGCAGAAAGCAAAATGGCAAAAAAGGACAAACGCCTTCTGTCAAGCCCTTTTATAAAGGTATTAATTCATTCATGAGGGCTCTGCCCTTATGAGCTAAGAACACCTCCCAAAAAGCCCCACTTCCCAACACCGTTGGACAGGGTGTTAAGTTTCCAGCACATGAATTTGAGGGGACACATTTAAACCATAGCCCTCACATACTTATCATTTTTTGGTGAGAACACTGAAAATATACTCTTTTAGGAATTTTCAAATATCCAATACACTTTAACTATAGTCACCATTTTGTACAATAGATCTCTTGAACTTATTCCTATTTAACTGAATTTTTATATCCTTTAACCAAAACATCTCTCTGATCCTTCTCCTTCCAGCACATGGTAACCACCATTCTACTCTCTACTTTTATGAGTTCAACTTTTTTAGATGCCATATATAAGGAAGTCATGCAGTATTTGTCTTTATGTATCTGGTTTATTTCACTCAACATAATGTCTTCTGGGTCATCCATGTTGTCACAAATGGCAGGATTTTCTTCCTCTTAAAAGCTGAAGAGTATTCCATTGTTTATATATGCAACATTCTTTTTTTTTTTTTTTTTTAAATAAACTCATCAGTAGACGGATAATTAGGTTGAGTCCTTATCTTGGCTAGTGTGAATAATCCTTCAATGAACATGGAAGGAGAGATAACTCTTTGAGACACTGATTTCATTTCCTTGGCTATGTACCTAGAAGTGGGATTGCTGGTTTACATGGTGGTTCTATTTTTATTTTTATTTACTCTAATCACATAGAAGACTAATGGCAGTTCTATTTTTAAGTTTTTGAGGAACCTCCAGAATGTTTTCTGTAATGGCTGTTCTAAATTTACATTCCTACTGCAAGGGTTCCCTTTTCTCCACAACTTCTCCAGCACTTGTTATCCTTCGGCTGTTTGATAATATGCATTCCAACGGGTATGAGGGCATATCTCACTATGGTTTTAATTTTCATTTATTTGCTGTAGAGTGATTTTGAGCACCTTTTTATATAACTGTTGACCATTTGCATGTCTTATTGTGGGAATGTCTATTCAGGTTCTTTGCCTAAATCAGGCTATTTATTTTCTTACTATTGATTTGTTTGAGTTCCTTATATATTTTAGATATTAGCCCCTTATCTGGTGTGTGGTTTTTAAATATTTCATCCCTTTTTGTAAACTGTCTCTTTACTCTGATGATGTAATTTAGTTTTATGTAATTCCACTTGTTTATTTTCCTTTAGTTGCCTGTGCTTGTGGTGTCAAATCCAAAAATGTCATCACTTAGACCAATGTCATGGAGTTTTTTCCCTATGTTTTCTTCTAGTAACTTTACAGTTGTAGTAGGTAGATCTTACATTTAAGTCTTTAATGCATTTTGAGTTGATTTTCTTCTATGGTGTGAAGGGTCTAATTTCATTCTTCTACGTGTGGCTAATCAGTTGTCTCAACACCATTTATTAAAGAGACTGTCCTTTCCCTAGTGTGTGCTTTGGCACTTTTGTTGAAAATTAATGGACCATAAATGCATGGATTTATTTGTGGGTTCTCTATTCTATTCTATTAGTTTATTCATCTGTTTTTATGCTAGCAACATCCTGTTTTAACTAATACAGCTTTGCAGTATATTTTGAAGTCAAGTATTTTGATGCCTCCAGTTTTGTTCTTTTTGCTCAAGATTTCTTTGGTTATTCAGGGTCTTTTGTGGTTTCATATGAATTTTCAGGACTGTCTTTTTTTTCCTGTGAAAAATGACCCTGAAATTTTGATAGAGATTTCAGTGAACATTTAGATTATGTTGGGTAGATTGTTAATACAAGCATTTTAACAATATTAATTTTTTAATCTATGACCACGTATATCTTTCCACTTATTTGTGTTTTTATCTCTGAAGGGGATAAAGAGGGAAAAAATACTGCATTTATCCCTATCAAACTTCAGGTCAAGCAAACTAATTTAGAGAAATAAAATATAAGCTATAGTTCAATTTTTTAAAAGCCTCGGGATTTTACTCAGCCTCAATTTCAATGTGAACCAGAAGTCTATGTAAACTTAAATTCTGACTAATACTAGCCTATCTGAAGCTTTACTCAGCTCTGAGAACTGGATTTTTAAGAGCAATACTAACAAATCAGTGGTAAGCCAGAAAACTAAGACTGTGGTGGTTCCAGAAAATTAAAGAAACTAGGGATACCTTACCTGGGAGAAAGAAAAGAGGGAACTTGGGAAAAGATTATAAAATAGCTATATTTTAATATTTGTTAGTAGTAGGCTCACATTTGAAAGAAAGCAGCAGAAAAAAGATCAAAGCACAATATGATAGGTTGGTTTCATATACATAAGAATTTTCAAATAATCTAACCTGTCCAATAATGTGATGGACTGCTTTACTTAGTTCTCAGAGATCAGAAGTGTTAAGGCAAAGACTGTATGTACCCCTGTTAGAAATACTGTTGAGCAGATTGCTTCAGCAGGAAAGAGGCTAAAATACAGTAGTGCTTCTCAGTCTATGATCCTCTGAGCTACCTGAAGTGGTACTACGGAGTTCTGAATAGGTTGCAATTGTTGCTGAGCAGGCAAAATGCCTAACTTCTCCATCCTGGCTTCAACAAAATGTTCTACATATATATCTAGCTTTTGCAGTGGCTTTTATTAGGAGTGGTAGGGTTAGGGTGGAAGGAAGTACTATGCTTTAAATAAATCAATAAAAGTTCAAAAATTACTGAAGGACCTGAACGAAGATCTCTTTCAATTCTAATATTATCATTAATTCCTATTTCTCAGCTATATCCTAGGAAAGTAAGATCAACATCTTATTGACAGATTACTGCAAATAAGATTAACGTATATAATTTTAAAAGCCTCCTTTTCTTCAGTAATGGGGCTTTTAGAGTGAAACAACTGTCTCAGCTCTTCACTTTGCCTGTATCATCACAGCCTATACTGTGTCTGGGGAAGATTTTATCTTTCTCTGGAAAAGTTTAATGTTGAAAACAAATGTCCTTTTACTTCAAAAATAAGCAGTAGTTGTAGAAAAGTAGATCTTAGAAACACACAAAGTTATAAAATTTTAATTTGTACTTCTATAAAGGAAAACACTGGAAAAATTAGTTGCTATATAACTAAATCATAAGTGAAGAGTGTACTATCAAAATAATCATATGATTTATCCAAAAGTAAAAGCAATTTGTTATATATTAAAATACCAAAAATAGGAAGTAATATATGAAAGTCCCAGATGCTTGCATCTTTAAAATACCTCATCTCAAAAGTTACACATTATTTTGTAATTCCTTATATATATATACACATACACAAGTATATAAATCAGTGACCATATGAGTCGATTTACAGAAATTTTTAAATTATCTTACCTAGCTTAAAAAATTAACACAAATCTTACTGTATCAGATTTCTTACTATATCTTAGTCACACAAGTAGAATTCTTATTCATAATTCAACTGGGGATTCTATTTTCATTATAGTATTATTCAGAAATAACATTAATGGATTTAATTGTTCAGAAATAATTCTGAAGGTGTATGATCTATATTTTGCTGATATACAACTCAGAAGACGGCAGATTGGTGTGCCGGAGGCATCCACTTACACAGTAGTGACTCTGCCCAACCACTTGGCATGGGAGTCTCAACATAGCCTTATTGTTCATTTGCTATTGATAGTTTTCTATTGACAGTTTTTTGTGAGAGAATCATATGCTAAAAGGTATACCAGATCAGGGGCATTAGGTTTTAAGGTAAAATTCTCACGAACATCAAGGTGCATCAGAGTCTGTTCTATTCCATATACTTTTTAGTCAGGCATTATTTATAAATTTATGCATAAAATTTAAAAATATGATCATCACACAATATAGTATCTAATAATATCTCAAAATACTTCCATATCCTTTGCTTTTATAAAAATTTTATTTTCTTATAAAAGGTAACATCAGTGACAGAAAATTTAGGAAACATGGAACAGCAAAAATGAGAAAAAAAAACCCCTTTAAAATGCAAAACAACCAAATTTAACAGAAAAAAGTGTTAGTAATTTTAGGAACCCCATTTTAAATTGCAGAGGGATAAATGAATTCATATTTTTTCTCCGATGTAGTTTAAATTCAATCCTTTGCTCTGGGCCCACAGTACTGCTCAACTCATTTAAACACTTATACTAAAACCTGGATGCTTTCAGCATCAAAAAGTACAGAATAGAATTAATCTTCATATCACACCTGAGAGTCTCAAAAGTTATGCTACCAAAGCAAGTTACTACTACTGATGTGAAACTATATCATTAAGATTGTAAAGATAATAAAAAACTTAAGTGAAAATATCTGATGATCAAGTTTGCTTTAGGAAGACCAGATAATGGGATTAATGTGATAAAGTTAGTACTTATTGTTACTAAGATTTATACTACACAATACTTCTTGATTTTTAGCAACTATATTTTATAGATCTTTTTAATTTAAAAAATCTAAAATTCAGAGAGAATATAGCTCCCATGTTCCCCTTTAAATTGTTAAGAGAATTATATTTCTAATGTAAGTATACTTTTTGATTTAAGAAAACCAAAGCCAAGCATGTCTCTTACATACCTCTTTTTTAACCTACTATCTGCTAAAATATTTACAAAGATACTTGTTTAAGAAAGTAGATGCTAAACAAATAAACATTATGCCTGGAATGCTTCTTTGTAAATTGATTAAAACACCATCAAGTAACCTTCGGGATGGGCTACCTTTCAATTTAAGCTTTTACTTTAATTACTTATGGAAAGCCACTTTTCTCCTTGTATGTGGCAATTAACACAACATTTTCAATGCATCCCACAAATAGGCGTAAATCTGAGAACAGAGGCTCTTTTGTAGTCACACAGGCCAACAGATTTGACATTCTGATATCAGGTTTATGTTTCTCACATTGTAGAATGTTGGCTATCTAAGTCACACAGACTATGATTTCTAAAATTTCAAGCTTATCATAAAGACAGCTAGTGGGAGAATAAATAGTACATTAGTGCTTTTACCTTTTAGCCGGTGGCTTAAAATCTGTTCCAAAATAGCTGCAAAATTGTTAAATTCAGGAGAAGAATCATCAATTGTCTCAAAGCAAGACCGATCAATCAGGGTCTTCACAGAAAACCTATGAAAAAAAGATTATTGTTGCTTTTAGGCAGAGTTGATTAATTCCCTAAGTATGAAAAAAATGGGAGGAAGGCAATTTGGGGAAAACTTGTAAAAATATTTTATAAGAATATAACTTCTGAAAACCCCATTTATTCAAATTTATTCTGTAAATGGAAATTTTTACAGAAAGAGGAGTCTTTTTATTATTTCCTATCTCCTCTGGTCAGAATGTTTGTGTACTCCCAAAATTCATATGTTGATACCTAATCCCCAGAGCAATAGTATTAAGGGTTAGAGCCTTTGAGAAGTGGTTAGATAATGAGGGCAGAGCTTTCATATACAGAGTTAGTACTCTTATAAAAGAGGCCTGAGGGAGCTTGTTTGCCTCTTCTGCCATGTAAGGACACACAGAAGGTGTCATCTATGAGGAATGGGCTCTCACCAGACACTCAATCTGATGGTGCCCCAATCTTGGCCTTCCCAGTCTGCAGAACTGTGAGCAATAAGTTTCTGTTGTTTATAAATTACCCGGTTTAAGGTAATTTGTTAAAGCAGCCTGAAAGGACTAAGAGAGTATCTATTGACAAAACTAAGACTTAGAAATAGCTAATTGTCCCCATTAAAAACAAAATGTGACCTAACTAAATTAACTCCAAAATACTCAAAAACAATACTACTACTTGTAAGGAATTTGAGCTGCAGACTCAAATGCTTTTGAGAGTTTCTGAGCAGAAAACAGAATAAAATAGAATGTGGGTATTAATGAGAAGAATACATCTGTATTAGTCTGTTCTCACACTGCTAATAAAGACTTACCTGAGACTGAGTAATTTATAAAGGAAAGAGATTTAATTGACTCACAGTTCCACATGGCTGGGAGGCCTCACAATCATGGTGGAAGATCAAGGAAGAATAAAGGGTTGTCTTACATGGCAGCAGGCAAGAAAGCATGTGTAGGGGAACTCCCCTTTATAAAACTATCAAATCTCGTGAGACTTACTACCACAAGAACAGCATGGGAAAGGCCCGCCCCCATGATTCAATTACCTACCACTGGGTCTCTCCCATGACACATGGGAATTATGGGAGTTACAATTCAAGATGAGATTTGGATGAGGTCACAGACAAACCATTTCAACATCCAAAGTTTTTATGAGCTTATAAATAGCAAAACCTGCAAATCTGTAAAGTGTACTATATTTTTCCTTATCAGAATGTTCTTTGTCTGTATTTTTGACTGTCAAAAATCAATGTATTTTCCAAGTCTCAACTCAAATGTCATCTTCTCAATGGAGAATTATCCACCTGCATATTCCTAGCACAAACTAACATTTTATTTGTATTTATTTCCCTTAAGAGACAATTATGATTTATCTTACTGCTATCATTTGTTTTCCATCTTTATCTTATTAGAACACAATTTCTTCAGGCAGAAACATGCTTTCTGAACAATGTATCTCCCTCAGCACCTAGGACAATGCTTTGAACACTGTACTCAGTGGGTACCTGTTGATTTATTTGTAAGCTCTATTTTGAAAGAATAGCAAAGAAATGTTTAAACATCCTATCACGGCAAGACCCAACATATAGTTTATGAGTTTTAACATGTGTAGATTCATATAATCACCATCAAAATCAGGATACAAAATAGTCCTGTCACCTCAAACAACTTCCTCATGCTTTTTACAGTCATACCCTATAAAGGATGGTATATGAGAGCCTAAGACAGTGGGGAATCAAGACGATAAGGGGAGCTGTTAAATAATTGGAAATAAAAACTATAAAGAAGATAAAAGAGTACAAGCTTTTTTTCAGGTTTTACTCTTGATAGTCACGTTATTCAATCAGGACAGAAAATACAGGAGACAGGCATAAAGGGAAATATAGAAAGATTTGGGTTATATCTAGTATTTACCATACTAGAAATTGAACTAAAAGATTTTAAATACAGGCAGTCCTCACTTAGCACAGCAGTACAGGACCATAACAATAACTCTGCAAGTTGAAACCATGCAAAATCATCTTTATAATTAAAAATTATAATTTTCCTGTGGCCTTCATAAACTTTTCTCAAAACATTAAAAACTTTCTTACAACCGGTTACATAGGGAAATGAAAAATAGTAAAACAGATTTATTTAGTACACTGTACTTTAAAACATTAGAAGCACTGAGAATTCAAGTGTTCTACTTCTTTGTAACAAACTTATGAAGAGTTGTCTGAACAGTGCTTGCCTCATTCTTCTCATTTAGTGTAACTTAAGATACAGCGTAAGCCTCTTTTTCTGTCTTTTTGCAAACTGCCATATTTCTCGAACTAGCTTCCAATATGTTTTCCTTTACACTTTCAATGCTGTGAAATACCTCTGAGAAGCCCTTTAATGTGAAGTGTTCTGTTGGTGTCACTTCCTCTGGGACATTTTCATCCTTTCTGTTGCAACCACTTTCTTCATTTTTATTTTTTTAATTATACTTTATGTCCTAGGGTACATGTGCACAATGTGCAGGTCTGGTACATATGTATACATGTGCCATGTTGGTGTGCTGCACCCATTAACTCATCATTTACATTAGGTGTATCTCCTAATGCTATCCCTCCCCCCTCTCCCCGCCCCACAACAGGCCCTGGTGTGTGATGTTCCCCTTCCTGTGTCCAAGTGTTCACATTGTTCAGTTCCCACCTATGAGTGAGAACATGCAGTGTTTGGTTTTCTGTTCTTGTGATAGTTTGCTGAGAATGATGGTTTCCAGCTGTATCCATGTCCCTACAATATTCAACATTCTTTCCTCATTTTTACATCAACATTTGCCTCCACTAAGTTTCCTTGGCTGTATATGTAGATTCTCTTAAATAGGAGAAATGTGCACATTCCCATGATCAACAATTTATTCTGTAACTCCCTTTATATTCATGCAAATCTCACTTTAAGCATTATCATTTTCCATTCTTTTTTCTTTGAGACGGAGTCTCGCTCTGTCGCCCAGGCTGGAGTGCAATGCTGCGATCTCAGCTCACTGTAAGCTCCGCCTCACCAGTTCACACCATTCTCCTGCCTCAGCCTCCTAAGTAGCTGGCACTACAGGTGCCCACCACCAAGCCCAGCTAATATTTTGTATTTTTTTAGTAGAGCCGGGGTTTCACCATGTTAGCCAGGATGGTCCTGATCTCCTAACCTCGTGATCTGCCTGCCTTGACCTCCCAAAGTGCTGGGATTACAGGCGTGAGCCACCACACCCAGCTATCATTTTCCATTTCTTTTCTGTACTTTCATCTCTGTAAATTGGCCAATTCACTGTTTTTGATTATCCATTTTCAGATGCATAGGGACCAATCCTAGGCAGACTTTGAAAGAAGTGATATTACTGGTGTCTGATTATGATGTGTATTTGTTAGTTACATAGTGGTTTGTGGACTAGAGAGCCAGTGGCAAAATGTGTATTTTATGCAACTACTCACAGCTGAGTTACAGCGGTAATTCAAATTGAAACCATGTTACTAGATAGGATTGATGTTACTTAACTAAATTATGAAATACTGGAACCATGCAAAGTAAGAACTGCCTGTATTTATTTACTAATTATAAACAAAATTAATTCATTACATGCTACATAAAAATATTTTTATGAAAACTGCATTTTCCAAAAGAAAAACATAGCAAGAATAGCACTGTTTACATGTTTGCAAATATCTTTAATGTGTTTAATATGAGACAATTAGATTATATTACTACTTTTTTATTCAAGCTATTATAATAGTACACATTACGTAGCATCTGGAAAACTCCAGGATACACTTGTTAGAAAATGGGAATTTTTAATAAAAAAGACAAAGAAAATGACAATAGTAATAACAACAAAAGAGAATGGGAATTTTAAAAGGCAAATAATGTCTTAGAATAGTTAAGAAAATAATTTTGACCTTGTGGACCTCTGAAAGCATCCGGGTCCAGAAGTACACTTTCAGAAATGCCACCCTATGGCATTCTTGGTGTGTAATGAAATAACTCTCCTATGAAACTCGAATGATACAAATTATACACCATTATATATCTTTGGAATAATTAAGAATATAATCACTCAAATAATTTTCAGTCTTCTTTGGTTCAGATGAATAATCCTGATTGAGAAATGCTGAGACAGATTAATGTTCGACTACACAGTATTATCTACAACAGCAACTGGAGATCAATGGAGTAAATTATCATGCAATAATGAGAAACAACATATAGGAAGTAACACAGATAAAATTAGTTTCTTGTACCTAAAGCATAGTCAAGTTAGATAAATGCCAGATGTAACGCATACTAAATGGATAGAAACAAAAAGATAAAGAGAAACCAGATTTAAAAGGGACTTGAAAACTTTTATTTTCTATGTCCATCTCAGTGACAATACATGAGAATAATGCTGCCAATCCTTGGCAAATTTTTAATAAGAATAATCAGTACAATGTGTAGGAAAAGGAAATGAGAAATGTTTCTAAAATGAATAAATAAAAAGCATACAATCTCCACCTCCACCTTTCACCTGAATAGAAGGAAATTTCTGAATGCTTTTCTCTAATCTTCATTCAGTAGAATGGAATAAGAAAGTTAACTCTGCAACTAGATTGCTCAAGGAAGGAATAACCTACTGCTTGTAAAAATTACGCCATTTAAGATAGTAATGCACCTCCATAAAATAAACCGAAATTTATATTTGAAAACAAAATTAACAAAGTACTTAAATCATCAAAGATAAAAATCTAGGTTAGAACTCAATTTCCACCTTTAACAGTCGGATAAGATTTTAGTCACTATTGTTCTCCAGGAATAACACTAAATTACCTAACAAACTATTTACTTTGTAAAATGTAGAGGGAAGAAAAAGCCATGGTTATTAGTGCATATATTTTCATATCAAGAGACATATATGGATCAATCAGTAGTCAACAAAATGCACAAATATTTTTCTATGTTACCAGGTTACATTCTTACAGAAGATACTGTGTCATAAAAACATAAAATGTCAAATATCAGAGCACTGCATTACTTGAAACTCAACAGCTAACTAAAAACTAAAGTAAAAGCAAAGTCCAAAAAGCCCAAAGCATATCCTTAGACACAATTTCTATGATTTTCAAGCATAAAGACATTTAAGAGTGAGAAAGCATTACAAAAATTTCTATTATATCAAAGTCAGTAATGAAGAAAAATAATGTTTTCCAGCTTTGCTTCACCATTCACATCCTGCTCTCCTCCCTCCAACACAACCCAGAATTTCAGAAGGCAAATCAATCCCTTAGAGTCTATGCTTCACTTTCAGCTAACCGACTCTTCCCACTCAATACTCACTTCTCTAAAATCATATAGCTAGTCATGAGTATATGCCAGAGTAATGAGGATCTGTCCTCCATAACACAGTAACTAAGATGTGCTATAAAAATCAAACCTGTAAAAAGAATTTTAATATATCTAAGAAATATCACACAGATGCTGAGCTATTTCCTGATAATGATGACATTAATATTAGTCATCTGTTTCCTAAAATGGAATGATTTTTGAATCATGAAATGACAATTTGATGAATGTCTAAAAATATCAAATCAAGTCTAAGTAACAGCTTTTACATAAAAATTAAAAATCAAAAGTTTACATAAAAGAGACTTACAATTAAGATTTTGAAGTGCAGTTTCTGAAAAGTCTCTATTTAAAAAGATTCTCTTTCCCACCTTCAAAGTTCAAGGAAATTTTTGTTAGCTTAGAAATAAGAAAGAATGGGCCGGGTATGGTGGCTCAAGCCTGTAATCCCTGCACTTTGGGAGGCCGAGGCAGGTGGATAACCTGAGGTCAGGAGTTCAAGACCTGCCTGGCCAACATGATGAAACCCCGTCTCTACCAAAAATACAAAAAATTAGCTGGGCGTGGTGGCGCATGCCTGTAATCCCAGTTACTCAAGAGGCTGAGATAGGAGAATCACTTGAATCCAGGAGGTGAAGGTTGCAGCGAGCCAAGATCGTGCCACTGCACTCCGGCCTGAGCAACAAGAGCAAAACTCCGTCTCAAACAACCAACAAAAAAAGAACGATTGTGATTAAAACCTTAAAACCTAAGAAAGCATGAACTACCTTTTTCCCTTTGTCAACATAGCAAGAGAAATGAGAGTTACCGAAACTGTTTAAAACATATTAATTACATCCACATTACATTAATTCCTTCCATAGTTCATAGATTTGTAACATAATTATAATTAAAAATAATTTAAAAATTTTAAATGTGAGGACAAATCAAAAATAATTTTCTTAAATGTCTATAGTTTTTATTAGAAATTACTTTTACAGTGAAAATTCATTTTTAATATTTAATGTTCTGCATTAATAATATATATATCCATATATACACAGAGAGAATAAGTAGGAAAAAAATTATATTCCTATCCCTTTACGACAAGCATATATTATTTGGCCATTTATCAAATATGCTTCAGAAAAAAATAAATATTCAAATAAAATAGATTTTCTTATTATACCATGCTATATCCCTTTACATGGAATTATATCTGAAGATAACTAATGTACATGAAAACATCTAGAATCATCACATTTCAAAACTTAAAAGGGCTCACAAAGGTTAAAGTCACTAATAAGAGTGATGTTTTTAATAGAACGTAAGTATCCAAAATAGGAGACAGAGAACTCTCCACTATTTCAAACCAAATTTACAATATTCCTTATTATATGCCATTGCTTTTAGTAGTCTCTAACAGAGGGGTGAGGTAATTATCCTCTGCCATTAAAATAACAGCATCAATGATCAACAAGAAGATGGCTTCCAAGAGAGATGACATGATCCACACCAAACATAATATAAGGAGTGACTATAGGTGATAATAAGCACAATACCCAGAGATATCTGTTCACTGGAAGACCTATTTGCTCTCTTATATTTTACATCACAAACACAAGAGAATGTTTTGCAATCAACAGTTTGCAGGTCTGGGCACGGTGGCTCACGCCTGTAATCCCAACACTTTGGGAGGCCAAGGCAGGTGGATCATCTGAGGTCAGAAGTTTGAGACCAGCCTGGCCAACATAGTGAAACCCCACCTCTACTAAAAATACAAAAGTCAGCCAGGTGTGGTGGTGCACACTTGTAGTCCCAGCTACTCAGGAGGCTGAGGCAGAAGAATCACTTGAACCTGGGAAGAAGAGATCGCAGTGAGCCGAGATGGTGCCAACTGCACTTCAGCCTGGGTGAAAGCGCGGAAACAAAGAAACAAACAAAAAAAGTAATTTCCCTTCTTTTTTCAAATATTATGAAACTTACAAATTCTCGGCCGGGCACAGTGGCTCACACCTGTAATCCTAGCACTTTGGGAGGCTGAGGCAGGCAGATTGCCTGAGCTCAGGAGTTCGAGACTAGCCTGGGAAACATGGTGAAATTCCGTCTCTATTAAAATACAAAAAAAAAAAAAAAAATTAGCTGGGCATGGTGGCATGCACCTGTAGTCCCAACTACCAGGGAGGCTGAGGCAGGAAAATTGCTTGAACCTGGGAGGCAGAGGTTGCAGTGAGCCCAGATCATGCCACTGCACTCCAGCCTGGCAACAGAGCGAGACTCCCTGCCCCCCACCCACAAACAAACAAAAAAAAAGAATTCTCAAACATCATGTGTATTTTCCTCTTTATTTTCTAATATAATTTTAATCTATTTAAAATATTTTATAATGAGAAAAAATACCTTTCACATATCCTTTAAGAAGAGGTCTACAGACTGCTGTCCACAAGCCTAATGCAACTAGTTGCATGTTTTTGTAAATAAACTTTTATTGGAACCAAAAAAAGTTTCAACCACCTTCCCTGAAATTTGTACCCTGAAACATGAAACTCTCTTTGTGATATTTTATTATTTCAAAAAAATTTTACCCAATGTAAAAATCAACTTTATAGGAAGAAAGCAGCGCCAGGTGTGGTGGCTCACACCTGTAATCCCAACACTTTGCAAAGCTGAGGCCACAGCGATGGCTTGAGGTCAGGAGTTTGAGCAACAAAGCGAGACCCTATCTCTATAAAGAAATTTAAAAATTAGCCAGGCATGGTGGAAATAGGCTGTTATTCTAAGCAACTCAGAAGGCTGAGGCAAGAGGATAACTTGAACCCAGGAATTCAAGGTTACAGTGGGCTATGGTCATGCGTCTGCACTCCAGCCTAGGTAACAGCAAGACCCTGTCTCTAAAAAGGAAATTTTTAAAAATTAAATAAAAAGACAGATGTGTATTTAAAATATTTTCTCAATCTGTACTGTCAAAATCTATTTTAAAAGAGAATTGCTAATCTAGACACTTAAGGATGGAAATACTCTATTATTAACATCTTGTATTGCTATATAAGCAGACTGATAACAGCAGATTGCCAAACATAAAAAATAACGTTAGAAGTACACTCTTAAAATAAAAAAGACAAAACTTTCCAAAAAGATTCATCTAAAATTAGTAAGTTATCAAACCAAGAAAACTTCCTATCTTAAAATAAATTGATTTAACCTCATATGAAAGAACTCCCAATTAAAATTATTCTAATAAAGAACACTTTATATACTTGGATTACATATCCCTTGGGAATCCAATTGTTCTTTACACAAGAATAAATGAAAATATTCAAATACTTTAACATAAGTGAGCTTTCTAGTAAGCTAGACATTAAAAGCAGCAATAGAACAATACGAAGAACAGAAAAAAACCATAACATATAGTGTTCATGGTTTATCAACACTAGAATGCTAAGAAAATGAAAGTTTCCAGTTTCTGTCTATGCAAACACACACATCAGCCGACTTGTATCACGGACAATCAAGACAGCACAGTATTAAAAATATATATATGTTTTGAAACCAGATATATTTGGGTTTGAATTGTGGCCATGTTATCCTTAACTATAAAATAAATCTAATTTAAATAAAAATTATTATAATTAAAATTTCCATTATTAGTCATAAAGGCTGAATCTAATATTTTTCCTCCAAAAAGCATATTGGCCATGTATAAATTAAATATATTTTCTTATCATGTTAAGACATAGATGTTTTGTGGTAGATTTATTAAAATTTTAAATCGTTATTAGTATTAATTTTGAGATTAGACCTGAAATATAACAGAAGATTTGGTTCTGTAAATACTAAGATTTAAAAATCACAAAATCTAATGTTAAATACGAATCTTTGGGGGATATTGTTTTCCTAACCTCCTCTAAAGACAATCACCATCACTGGAGATAATAGACAATAAATCATTTTACCTAGCTAAAACAACAAAATGTATGCATTACATCCACTTTCTATCTTTCATAAAATATTTTCAAAACAGTATGTATTTTGGAGGATTTGTTTTTGAATGTGCAATCTAGTGTCAGAGTGAAAGAGGAAGGTGGGGAAGAAGAGCTCTTTCATTTAATGCACATTCAGCTGTTGGCCAGCTTTCGGTAAACAGTAGTTACTGTGATTGTTTACTGTCGCCCCCAAATCAGAGTGCATTTTGCTGTTTTGGCTTGTTGGAGGAAGGGTGCTAGAAAATATATCAAATCTAAGTTGAAAATCCTGAAGGGCCAGGAGCAAACTGTAGGTTGTTCAAGACTAGCCATGGTTAAAACCCAGTCTGGATTCAGCACAGTCCCTGACTGGATGAAAGCAATCAGCTACTTACTGTATCTCTGGAGGAAGATGAACACTAGTAAGCAAAGTGGACATTAACCTACACTATTGGCCATGGGTACTAGTAAACTGTTGGTGATATCTTTCTAAAATTGAGTGGTGCATTCCATCTGTTTACTCCACTGTGGTCTATTTCTATTGTATACTATGTTCTTATGAATACTTTGACACATAATAGTTGACAAAAGGGTAAACATGATAGTACTAAAAGAACAACAAAAGTATTAAAGAACTTAATAAATACTATGTGGCATTCAATAACATTCCAGATGTGACAAAAGATAGGACTACATGACAAAGAAAGGAGTAAGAGAGAGAAAAAACAGACCATAAAAGAAGATAAAAAGATAATTCAAAATTCTAAATTAATAAGAACTTTAAGATAAATGTGATTAACATGTTCAAGAGACTAAAAGAAATGAAGGACATAGGTAAAAATATAGGTTTTTAAAATCAGAGGGTTAGAGTCTATTTTAAAAAATCAAATAAAAATTCTAGGACTACCTGAAATTAAAAACTCATTCAATGGATTAAACAGTAGAATAGACACAGCATAAGACATAATTAATGAACTGGAAAAGAAGTCAATAGAAAACATACAAGCTGAAGCATAAAGAGAAACAAGAATAGAAACCATGGGAAAGAATATGAATCAAGTGAGGCCTGGTAAATTTTAACACAATGTAATTGGAGTGTAAAAAGATAATGGAGACACACGTGGTGACTGATGCCTGTCATCCCAACACTTTTAGAGGCTGAGGCAGGAGGACCGCCTGAGGCCAGCAGTTCGAGACCAGCCTGGGCAACATCGCGAGATCCTGTATCTACAAATTAAAAAAAAAAAAATGGCTGGGTGTGGTGGTGCATGTCTACAGTCCTAGTTACTCAGGAGGCTGAGTATGTTTTAGGATGAGGGGAAATAAATGGTTCTAACACTACTGAAAAAGCAGTAAAAGTTACAATTTGCATTAGACTGTAATAAATCAAAGGTAACTGCCAGAAGAATAGAAATATATATAAACATATATAAAGAAATGGAATATATGACTCACCAGTTCACAAAGTAAAAAACTGGAATCATGAAATAAATGGAACTATAAAAATATTAATATTTAAGATGGCAAGAAAAGAGAAAAAAGCAAACATACAAGGAACAGTAAGATAGCTATAAATCCAAATATAATACTAATAACATTAATTAAAATGGGCTAAATAACTAAAATACTAAAGCTATCAGACTAGATAAAATGCAAAATTCAATTCTATCTTACCTACAAGGACACTCTAAATATAACAGCCCAGAAACAGCAAAAGTGAAAGTAAAAGATGGAAAAAGAGACATCATATGAACATTAATAAAAGAAAGTTATTATAACTGTATTAATAGCAGATAAAACAGACTTTAAGGTAGTAGCACTGTTAGAGATAATGAGGGACATTTCATGATGAAAAGGAATCAAACTACTAGGAAGAGACCACAATTCTAAATCGCCATAAAACTAGTAATAAAACAAAATATTTCTAGTAAAAATGACAAAACTAAAAGGAGAAACAAAAATCTATAGTCATAGAGGTAGACTTTAACACATCTCTCTCAATACTAAATAGTATACAAAAAAACAAGTAAGAATACAGAGGATATGAACAAGGCAATTAAAACACTAACTTAACTGACATATATAAATCGTGCAACCAACAATGACACAATACACATTATTTCCAAAAGCATATGAAATATACGTTGAAATTAACCATATACTGCATCATAAAGCAAGCATCGACAAATTTCAAAAGCTTGAAATCTTTCAGAATATGTTCTCTGCACAACAGATTCATTCGAAATCAACAAATAAAAAGATAACTAAAAAATCTTCAACTGTTTGAAAGTTAGACAGATTTTTAAATAAACAGGAGTCGACAGAGAAAATTAACAAAGTCCTAACACGAGTCGACAGAGAAAATCAACAAAGTCAAACGCTGTTTTTTGAAAAAGTTGGTAAAATTAATAAATGCCTAGCAAAATAAATGGGGAAAATGGAGATTATAATATCAGGAAAGAAAAATGGGAAATCACTACAGATCTTTCAAATAATAAAAAGACATTAAGAGGATATTAAGAAAAGTCTTAGCCAAAAAAAAAAAAAAAAATTGACAATATAAATGAAATAGGTATGGTCCATGAAAAACCTACTGAAACTCATACCAGAAGACACAGGAAATCTGAATTGTTCAGTATTTATTAAATGAATTGATTCCGTTACTAAATGATTTCCCACAAAGACAATTTGCGGTTCACATTGCTTCCCTGGTGAATTCTTCCAAATGTTTAAGAAAGAAATAATATCAGTCTTACACAAACTGTTCTACAGAACAGGGGAGGGAAATACACACACACACACACACACACACACACACACACACACACACTTCCCAACTTGTTTTATAAAGCCAAATAACCTTAATGACAAAACCAGACAAGAACATTATAAGAAAGGACAATTCCATACCAATCTCTACCATGAATAAATATGCAGAAATTCCAAAGAAATTATTAACTCCCTGAATGCAAAGATATTTCAAAAAGACAATACATCACAACTCATTGTTTTTTTATTCCAGAGTGGTTTAACATGCAGAAGTCAACATAATTCACTATGAAAACAATAAAAGGGAGAAAAATCATGTTTATCTTGAAAGACAAAAAAAACTTAATAATACAATAATCAGCACCCATTCATGATAAAAATTATCAGCAATTTAGAAATAGAAAAGAACTAAGAAAAACCTACTGCAAACATCCTATTTAATAATAAACTTCTGAATGTTTTCTGTGACACTGCATTAGTGGTCCTAGCCAGTGCAATAAGACAAAAAAGAAAAGCCATAAAGATTGAAAAAGGAAGAAATAAAATAGGCAGATGACATGACTGTGTACTCAGAAGAAAAATTTTTAACTGCAAAAAATCTGTTAGAATTAATAAAGAAATCTGGTAAGACTGCTAGATATAAGACCAGTATTTTAAAAGGTCAAGTTTATATCGATAAACCAACAACCACAAGAAAATGAAAAGTTTTCAATGATTTCAGTTACCATAATACAAAAATATATCAAATATGCAAGAATAAATCTAATAAGAGATTTAAAATATCTATATATGCAAAACTACATTATTGAGAAAAATTATAGAATATTTAAACATATAAACAAATAGATTATGTTCATGGGTTGCATTTAAGTCTTAATATTACAAAGATGACAGCTTTCCCAAAACTGATTTATAGTATCAGTACAAGCTTAATAAAAATCCCAGAAAAAAATTTTAACAGAAAATGACAAGTTGATTCTAAAATTTAGTTTGTAAAAGGCCAAGAATAGCCAAGTTAACCTTGAAAAACAAACCTAGAAAACTTGTATTACCAAACATCAAGGCATAATATAAAGTTATAGGTATTATTTTAGTATGATATTAGCTCAGGATAGACAAATAGACTATTGGAAAAAAGAAAGTCTAGAAATAGACCACAAATTATCCAGTCACCTAAGATAAATGCGATGCTTGAGTGTAGTGGAGAAAGTATGGTTGATACAGTTTGGCTGTGTCCCAACCCAAATCTCATCTTGAATTGTAGTTGCCATAATCCCCACATATCACGGGAGGGAGCCAATGGGAGGTAATTGAATCATAGGGATGGTTTCCCCCATGCTAGTCTCAAGATAGTGAGTAAGCGCTCATGAGAGTTGATGGTTTTATAAGGGGCTTCCCCCTTTGCTTGGTTCTCATTCTTCTCCCTCCTGCTGCCTTGTGAAGAAGGACATGTTAGATTCCCCTTCCACCATGCTTGTAAGTTTCCTGAGGCCTCCCCAGCCCTGCAGACCCGTGAATCAATTAAACCTCTTTCCTTCATAAATTACGCAGTCTCGGGTATGTCCTTACAGTAGCATGAGAACAGACTAATATAATGGTCTTTCCAATAAATGGTACCAGGTCAGCTGATTTTCCTTAAGGGAAATATTAATCTTGACCCCTGTACTTCACACCATAAACAAACTACAGATGAATTGTTGATATAAATGTAAAAATAAAACAATAAAGCTTTAGAAGAAAAAAAGAATATTTTCATTAATTTGGAGTAGGCTGGCTTCTTAAAGACATTACAGTAAACATTAGCCATGAAGGAAATGTATGGGCCATTTTCCAATCAGAAATTTCTATTCATCAAAACGTACTACAGAGTGAAAAATAAAGCCACCAAATGGAAGACATTTGCATTACACATATCCAAGAAAAGATTCCCATACAGAATGTACAAAGAACTACACAACTAAAATATAAACAAAAAGCAGAGATTCCAGTTGCTAAGTGACTTGAATTGACATTTCATGAAAGCAAATCTCCAAGTGGCCTACAGACTTACAGAAAGGTGCTTGACTTCATTAGACATCAAGAAAATGCAAACTAAAACCACCATGTGACACCCCAACAGACATACAAGATTGGCTAAAATGAAAGAAAATTTTAAGCCTTAGTTAGGATACAGAAAACTGGAACTCCTACACACACTGCTCAGTAGTATGAGTGTTGGTACAACTCCTTTTGAAAACTTTCATATCTACTGAAGCTGAATATCTGCATGCCATATGACTCATCAATTCCACTCCAAGATAATATCTGACAGAAAAATGTACATATTGTCACCAAAATAAATATGAATGAATATTTAGTTAGTAGTAATCAAAAAGTAGAAGCAACTCAAATGACAATCAGCGACAGAATGGAAATATTGTGGTATATTCATCCAATGGAAAAAGACACAGCAATGAAAATGAACAAACTACAGCAACATGCAACAAAACGGATGAACCTTGCAAACATAATGTTGAACAAAATAAGCTAAACACAAAAAGTTATATACCATAGTATTCCATTCCTTTAAAATATTTAAAAAGGCAAAACAAACCATGGTGTTAAAAACCAGGAGAGTAGTTATCCTTAATATGGGTATGAACTACAAGAAAGCAAGGAGGAGGTCTTGATATTTGAACAGTTCTTTCTCTTGACCTGGGTGCTAGTTACAACATTGTGTCCTACCACAAAAAATGAAAGTTATGTTATGTATGCTTTTCTATATGGAAAGTATAAGTCAATAAAAATTTATATTAAAAGAATAGTGGCATAGTAGAGCTAGAAATAAGGCTAAAAGTATTATCACAATGTCCTACATATCTCGTAGAGGTTGACTACAGACTTGATACTAAGATTTCTAACAGCTGCATGAGAAAAATATGAAGTTGCCACTTATACATTCATTTGTGTTCAGTAGATATAAATAAATCAATTGCTTGAAAATACAAATTGTTGGCACTAAACACAGAGATTTCTCACAGAAGTCTTCACAAAAAAGAAGCCCGTTTTGACATCATAATGTGCTTGACAACAACTTCAAGACCCTCTGTGACAGATTCTTATGATGACCTTCAATGCAGACTGATGGAATCTTTCCAATATACAACTGGGTAAAAGCAACTGGGGATAGAAGAGTGTGGAGCAATGCAGTCTACATACCCAATTCTCTCTGATGCTTTGGACTGACCCAGGGATATATTTTATAAACCTGTAAGAGGGAATAGAAGAGTGGGTAAGCTTCAAACATTCCCCCTTGAATATCATCTCTCAACTGAAATTTTGACAATTATCAAGCAGCAGAGTTAAAATAAATACCCCCTAGTAAAGGACTGGGGGATAGCTAGTCTCTGTTGTCAATTAATATGAATGCAGTTTGGTTGGGGGAAGAGACAATGACCCTTTGTGAATGTTGAAATGTCTACTCTAGGACTAGTAGTTTAAAAGAGGATCATCATACCTCCATTGTAAGCATCTACTAATTAGAGCATGAATAATCCTTAGAAATATTTAATAATACTGAACCTGCTTCCAAGGTATATAACTAATGCTGAATCCAAACCCAAAGTTCTACTACATATAAAATGACTAAAAGAGCTTTAGCCAAAAATATTATAATCACTATAGCCAAGGTATGAATAGTCTTATGAGGCATACTCAAGCAAATAGTAAAAAAAAAAAAGGAAATCACTGCATTCAAAGTTTGTTTGTTTTTTGTTTGTTTGTTTGTTTGTTTAGAGACAGAGTCTCACTCTTTCTCCCAGGCTGGGGTGAAGTAGTGCAATCTCGGCTCACTGCAACCTCCACCCCGGGGTTCAAGCAATTATCCTGCCTCAGCCTCCTGAGTAGCTGGAATTACAGGTGCCTCCCACCCCACAGCACACCCAGCTAATGTTTGTATTTTTAGTAGAGATGGGGTTTCACCATGTTGGTCAGGCTGATCTCGAACTCTTGACCTCAGGTGATCCATCCGCCTTGGCCTCCCAAAGTCCTAGGATTACAGGTGTGAGCCACCATGCCTGGCCAACAGATTTAAAGTTCTTTAAAGGATTATGCTGCAATCCGTATATGGCTGGTCTGCCCCCATCAAATGACATGTTGAAATTTGATCCCTAATGTGATGGTGTTGGGAAGTGGGGCCTAGCGGGAAGTGTTTAGGTAACCATGGGGGTGGATACCTCATGAATGGCTTGGTACTCACCTCCCAGTAGTGAGCCAGTTCTCACTCTAGCAAGGCTGGACTGGTCTCAAGGGAGAATGGATCAGTTCCTAGAAGAGTAGGTTGATATAAAACCAGGATGCCCCTTGGGTTTGGTCTCTCTTCACATCTGCCTGCTTCCCCTTTGACTCTCTCCACCAATGTTTGATGATGCACAAAAGCCCTCACCAGAAGCCCAGCAGACACTGAGGCCACAGTTCTTGTACAACCTACAGAATCGTGAGCTAAATAAACCTCTTTTCTTTATAAACTACCCAGCCTCAGGTATTACTTTATAGCAACACAAAACAGGATAAGACAGATTTTATCGTCATTAACATTCAATAACATTTCACATATCTGCATTTCTCCCACCAAGTTCAAGCATAGAATAGACAGTTTTTCTGATTAGTTAGCAACCAGAATGTTAAGAAGTTCAGAGTTCTAAAGCTCACTAAACTTAACTCAGGCCTCTGGGTGCTTTTAAAAATAAATAAATAAATAAACATTTGAAAAGTTTAGTTACATATTTTCCTAGTTCACAACAAATTACAATCGTCAAGTCAGAATGGGAAGTACAAAGCAAAGACATGCTAGAAATAGAAAGAGTTGTAAGAAATAACAAATAACTTGATAGGAAGAAACAGAAGGATGCAAAAGCTTAAAAAACTCCAAACACATAATCTTCTGGGGCCATTTAGGCAAAAGCTCTACATGCTGCAAGAGTCTCCAAGGACAACCACTGCACAGTGGGCATAGTCATAGAGGCAGATTCAGAGTAAAGTCATCAATAAGGATTACATTATTCTATGTATAGTCTTTTTCAAGAAGGCAGGGAAAAGTGTAATCATTTTTTTAAAAGCAATTCATCCAAAGTATTGTAAATAATATGTGTTGGGGATTAAATTTGCACACTTAAATAAATCTCAGTTATACAAATCCTGCACTCCAAAATAAATGCTAAGCACTACAGTTGATGGACAATTTTAAACTTAACTCCAATATTAGTTATGTATAAAAATATAAGCTTCTCATTCCCTGACTATAATGGAAAAACTGAGCTGCTAATGTAATTTGAAATCATATTCAAGTTCTGAAATAATATCATGACCTATGGAAAACTAAGACTATGCATATGTTATTTAAAAAACTTGAATTGTGAAATCATCATTTGTCTCCACCATGCTTATCACACTACTTATATTCCTCTTACTAGTCCTTCCTAGCCACAAAACAGGAAAATTATGACTTTGCATGGGAAGTTTCTCTTAAAAGCATTGACTTAAAAGTTTGACAAGTGTTATTCAGAAATGTTTATATGTGTATATTTTAATAATTTGCTCATAAGACATTGTTAAGTCATAGAAAGAGAATTTAGATTTTAATTCTCTGCCACCAAAACTAAAATCAAAGGAATATATACGGTTTTCTGTAAACAATGAAGCTTATAAAGGACAGAAAAATGACTAATATCTGATTATGGATAAAAATGCAAGTTTTAAAAATCTGAAGGGCTTTAACAACTTAATTTTCTGAAGTTCTAAACGATAGGGAATATACAGGGAAAATACTAGTTGGTTCTCAGAGCCAAAGTCAAGTGTATGAATATTTTGAAGTTGTGTGTGTAAGATTTGGAGTCCTCAAATGACCTACTATCTCTTCACCAAAATCTATGAAAAATATGATAAAACAGTACTTATCTGATGAAATAAGGACCATGCAAATGTTTTTAGTGTATGACATGTAAATGTTCACTAAAAAAACTGATGAATTACATATACATACACATATACAATCACAATGAGCCAAAATTCAGTTCAGCTTTTTATCTATCTTACCTATCCAAACAACCCATTTTCAAAGTTCAAAACTATATACTGCACTTGAATAAGGCTTTAAACGTAAAGAATTGTGTACTCATATAATAAGACTTTAAACTTAACCTGAGGAAACACCTAAATTGTTTAAGGGGTAAGGTAAAACATTACTGTGTTAAGTATAAGTGGATACACTAGAATGATATATGCTGGTGACTTTTTATTTTTTTGGTTTTGTAAATGGTTCAGTTTTTCCAGAACATCAGCAGAGAATTACAAAATGAAAGGCACAGTCCAAAATGTTTTTGTTTATAAAGAAAAATGGACATACCTAATTTAGCTATAATAAACATTTATCTTATTACCCTGCTCATATTTGGAAAAATTCAAAACTAAATATAAACATATTTTGCTTGGAGGCCATTATTAATTTTAGGCCTATAATTGAAGGTTAACAATGATCTAGTCCAATATTATTTTACAGACAACAAAAATGAACATATGGAAAGGCTGCATGGCTTGTAAAAGTACACACTAGTTAATGATAAAGCGAACCTAGAACCCAGTTATATTTCCACCAAACCAACTTCCTTCCAACTTAAATATCAAATCATCTCTGATTTGAGATATAAAAATAAAAAAAGAGGCCGGGCGCGCGGTGGCTAACGCCTGTAATCCCAGCACTTTGGAGGGCCAAGGCGGGCGGATCACGAGGTCAGCAGATGGAGACCATCCTGGCTAATACGGTGAAACCGCGTCTGTACTAAACAAAATACAAAAAATTAGCCAGGCATGGTGGCAGGCGCCTGTAGTTCCACTACTCAGGAGGCTGAGGCAGGAGAATGGCGTGAACCTGGGAAGCGGAGCTTGCAGTGCGCCATGATCGCGCCACCGCTCTCCAGCCCAGGCAACTGAGCAAGACTCCATCTCAAAAATAAAAAAATAAATAAATAAAAAATAAAAAAAGAATTCATAAGAGACATGAGTGAAATACCCAGGGTTTGGTGACTCTGGAAAGTAAACTAGTAATAAATGCATAAATGCTGCTTTATACATTTTTCTTAATTTGTCATGCGGCTTCTTAAAATGTACAAATGACCTATAGTGACTTTCTTCCAAAAAGTAAAAGTCATTCAGACAAAGTCTATCATATAGACCCCATTACTACACATGGATAATTTACATGCACCATCAACTATTTGGATATGAAGATCAGCCTTAATATTATCCATATAAATAACTATACAAATGAAATCCAGAGCAGAAACCGCAATTTATTTTAGCTATTACACTAAATCTGTGTGTAAACCGTAACTAAAGTTAGCATATACTCATTTCACAGTAGAAAATAATAATGTAAATTACAATAATGAAAATACAACTAATACAGAGAGTTGTCCCCAGAAATCAGTGTGACGTTCCTAAAATTTCTTAAAGATAATTTAAAATTTAATTTAAATAAAGTTGAAATACAAATCCTTTTCTTTTCAACTGTCTCTGATAAGGGCACAAATGGTCATCACATGATCTAAAGCCAGTCAAGACAAAAATGGAGAAGCAAAAGGAACAGTAGCCATCATTGAATTTATTCATTCAATAAATATTTTTTGAGTGTCAGATGCTATATCGAGAATTTGAAAAAAAAAAAAAAAAAAAGACAGATAGAATCATTACCCTTGTGAAGTTTAACAAAAGCTGATAGAGCTTTTTATTAAATGTTACCCCCCAAGAAGCACTGTATATGTTGAAACTACCCTTATTTTTAAAGCAGTTTTTAATGTCTGTATATTATGGTTAAGAAAATCAGCCTTGCTTATTATTCCATTTACCCACTTTAAAAATATCTACCTATACTTTAAAAAACCTAACAGCCTATTTGTCTCAAAAAGTTACATCATAGACAGCACAAATGGTAAATTAAACAGATGCCATATTACTTGACCACTTACAACTCAAAGTGCTGTAATAATTACATACACATATACAATCACAGTCAATGAAGAAGGTCTTCTTGCTAGATAAACATTTGTAATAATCCAAGCATTTTTTTAAAAGTCACTGTGAGTTAACTGCATTTAAGTCCTAGAATTATAATCTGTATTCCACTTAAGATGCTAAACACATGTTCACACAAGAAAAATAACGGAAAAATACAGAGAAATTGCAAAGGAAGAAAAAGTTTCATTATCATCTGATTCTTAAGAGGAATATCTCTAGGTGATGATTAGGAGTTTGATGGAAAAAAGTAATTTTAAAACAATGGTTCAGAGAAGTTCCTAAGAAATTGATGCTTAGGGTTTCAATTCTTCTTAATACTCAGATATAAGACTTAAAGGAAATATATCAGCATGTTAAAAACCAGTTTTCTCTGAATACTAGGCTTATTATAAACAGTAGTTATTTATTTATTTATTTATTTATTTATTTATTTATTTATTTTTGATGGAGTCTCCCACTGTGGCCCCAGCTGGAGTGCAATGACGTGATCTCAGCTCACTACAACCGCCTCCCAGGTTCAAGCGATTCTCCTGCCTCATCCTCCGGAGTAGCTGGGATTACAGGCACCCCCCCGCACCACGCCCGGCTAATTTTTTGTATTCTTAGTAGAGACGAGGTTTCACTATGTTGGCCAGACTGGTCTCGAACTCTTGACCTCGTGATCCGCCCGCCTCAGCCTCCCAAAGTCCTGGGATTACAGGCGTAAGCCACCGCGCCCGGCCCAATATAATTATTCTTCTACTGTTTCTATATTTTTCTGAAGTATGGAAATACTACATTTACCGTTATAAAACATTAAGGAAAGGCAGGCCTTAGAATAAATAATTGACATAAAGACCACAGTTCCACTCTTAATAACAACTGCAGAGCCAGCACTAGCACTGTAGCTGAAAAGTGGATAGTACACACACGCTCACACACACAATGGCTGGCATGTAGTAGGCACTCAACTAACATGTGTGAAATGAAATGGGTGAAGATAACGTAAACAAGCCAAAACAACGAAATGCACTCTGATTTGGGGGCACCACAGTAAACAATCACAGTTACTACCACTTTATCAAAAACTGGCTGATAGCTGAATGGGCATTAAATGAAAGAGTTCTTCCTCCCTGCCCTCCTCTTTCACTCTGACACTAGATTGCACATTCAAAACAAATCCTCCCCCAGCCCCGCCCCAAGCTCTACCCTCGGATACCTCCAGCACTGGAACTGACACAAAGTCCAGGGCTGCGGCGGTGTCCAGACCCGGGCCCCTGTCCAAGGAGCTGCGCGCTCACACACTCGGCTGGCGCAACATAGGCGGGGGCACTGGGCGGCAGCCCGTCATGCCCGGGACCCCCCCAGGGACCCGCGCGCAAGCCCAGAGGTCTCAGCCCCGGCCGGAGGCTGGTTCCCCTCGCCCTGCGCTGCCGTACCTGCACACGGTGATGAGGTTCCTCCTCTCCACCGCAGCATTGCGGGAGCTCAGGCTTTTCTTGCCGCCTCCACCGCCACCGCCGCGGATCCCGCTCAGGCCCCCCAGGCTCCGGGAGGCCATGGCGGGCTTACCCCCGTGCCCCTTTTGTCTCGTGCCGCCCCGCACGCCCCCCACACCTGCTTAAGGGTGTTCTCGCTCGGTCCGCGACCGTGGGGGCGCGGGAAGAATGTAGGAAAGGAGCCTGGAGGAAGGAAGGGTGTGGAAGACAGCAGAGACTCGCACCCGGGGACTGACGGCTAGCCCTTGGCACCCGAGCTCCACACACACGCACCACCTCCGCCCTCGGCGCGCCGCCGACTGCCGGGCTGCGCGTGCGGGTCGGCGTCGGGCGCTCTCCTCCTTCCCGAGGGACCTCAGCAGACGGCGCGCGCGCGAGCCCGTCGGCCCCTCACGCCCAACCACCCACACTCCGCAGCCACTAGTGCCCCAGCCCTGGCGGCAGCAACTAGGGCCCCGGCCTCGCGTGCGCAGCCCCACCCTCTCTGCGCCTATCAAATCAACGCTACCCCCGCCGGATCCAATCGCGGCACCGGAGGGGCGGGGCCGGCCGCGCGAACTTTTAAAGCAGCGGGCTCAAGCCCCGCCCCGACGCGTGGGCCGCTGTCAAGACGCCGGGCTCGCTATCGCAGCCCGCTAGCTGCCGCCAGTAGCCACGCAGGCTAGCAGCGGGGATTGTGGGATGCGGGGCCCCACAGTGCTGGGGGCAGATTGCCACCCCTTGCCTGGAGCCAAGCTTTAACGGCTGATACCTATTTCCATGGCTGCCGTAGCTTCAGTGTCTGCCTAGAAAGCAGCGCGCCGGCTCCCACACCCGACCCTGGGCCTGACTACTAAGAAGGGAGGAGGGTTCCTTTTGTCCTGACGCCCTCCCAGGAGCTAATAAACAGCAACACAATGGCCTGAGAAGAGTGGGGGGAATTGCTCTTAGAATCTCCTTCTTGGCGCATGTGGTGGCGAGATTTCTTGACCCTCCATACCATGTCGCTTTCACCTCAGCCTCCAGCGCAGCCCGAACCCGGGACTGACCGCCCGCCCAAGGAGGAGCGCGGTGCCAGTGTAGAGTCTTCTGGCGTCCTGGGCCGTGACTCCGGTCCGGGACTGGGAATAGTAAGCCCAGGAACTACGCGGCCTCGGTCCAGACGGGCTGCTCCCTCAAGAGCCCTGGAGCGCCCTCCTCAACGCGCGTGTTCGTAAGCGCCCCCTTCCCAGAGCTTCTCACTACCCTCCTGCAGGAGGGTCCCGGCTTGGGCCAGGTCCTCTGACTCACCTAAGCCTGCTATTTACCTCCCTTTGCACCAATATGCCCAGATTTTAGAGTGCAATCCTAAATAACTTACTCTCCCTGTGGGACCTAGCGCGGTGCTGCACACAGAACAGGTTCTCAATAAATGTTTCTCAAATTTAATTTGAAGTCACATTTGACATGATTTTTACTGAAATTTCACGGCTTCAGTGGCTCCAAAATCCATGTATCTTTCACCTCTGGTTTTGAAGTTTCTGTCAAAGAATGTTATAGAGTATACAGTTTTGTGTGGCTCTCTCTTTTTCTTATATAGCATCCCTAGTAATACAGGACATACGGTTACTCTTGAATGTTTTAACAACCCACGTTTGTGTAATAAAGCTGTAAATTCCTAATTTCTGAGGTTTTTACAGTTTAAAAATCTCTGTTTAAAATAATCAAAGAATCATCCTTTTCAGCTACCACATCTAATTTTATTCTACTATTCTGTTTAGCAGAATAAAAATATATGGGCCAGGCGCGGTGGCTCACGCCTGTAATCCCAGCACTTTGGGAGACCGAGGCGGGCGGATCACTAGGTCACGAGTTCGAGACCAGCCTGACCAACATAGTGAAACCCCCATCTCTACTAAAATTACAAAAATTAGCCGGGTGTGGTGGCACACGCCTGTAGTCCCAGCTACTCGGGAGGCTGAGGCAGGAGAATCGTTTGAACACGGGAGGCGGAGGTTGCAGTGAGCCGAGACTGTACCAGTGCACTCCAGCCTGGGCGACAGAGTGAGACTCCATCTCTCTCTCTGTCTATATATATATATATACACACACACATTCCTCTCTCTCACTATATGTATATATAATATCGGTCTTAACTAATGTGCTACCATAAATATTCGTTCATACATTAAAATTTTAAGAAAACAATTTAGTCAGACTTTACACTTTATCTTTCAAGTTAATAAAAGCAAGGGAGTTTTCTGTATATGGATGTTTGTGACTAGTCAGCGCACTTCTTCCTGAACATTACTTGTCTACTCTCCTGTGACACGGAGGCTTATAAAGAGTTTTCTTCTAGGAGCTACAACTTAGCTTGTCTCTTCTTGATAGTCCAACAGTTTGGGTTCAGAATTAGCCATCAGGAAACAGATGCACTGGTTATGCAGGCAGTCTCAGCAAAATATTTGCACTGGCAATGACAAATACTACTCAAATTAATGTTGTTATTATTTAACCACAGATAAAACTGCAGAAGGAAAAGAGTGGAAAGCCATTAGTTATCAAGAAAATTTCTAAAACCCCATGCTTGGGTGTGTCGTGAGTGGGGGAGAGAACACACATGCCTCTGAAGCATTTATCAAGAAGATAAAAGTGAGTGATCATGACAGAACGAGAAAAGTGAGATGTTACTATCCTCAAAATTGACTTCTAGCCTCCAGTACATTTTCATATTTGCACTGTGAACTATGACTGAAAACTTAGTAAAACCCCATCTTAAATGATGAGGTAATAATGTTATTTTTCAAATGTCACTCTTAGCGGGATTTAGTTGACATATTGGTACTTGCTTACCAAGACTGCCGTAAACAAGCTGTGTTTTTGTTTTGTTTTGTTTTGTATGTATGGCGTGTCATTACACTGCCACACGGGGGCCTTATTTGATAAGGCTTTTCTCACTTATCCTAAGCAGTATGTCCCAGGTCTCTTTCTCCCTCTAGATTACTAATCTGGATATTGTCAATCAATTTATTCAGTACACAGCATAATATTATTATAGAGCTCCATGAGTTCCACATCACTTTTTGGACTTCTTTTGGAACCTATTTCAATTATTTTTATTTATTTAAGCATTGCACAAAGGTTATTCAAAGATTTCACAAAGATTCACGATAAAAATTTTGAAAACAGCAGATACGTAAATAAACTTACAGGAATTCCGTAGAACTGAATGGGCAGAACATATCCATTCACCATTTTCCCAACTTCCTCCTTCTAATCGAAACAGACAAAATTACAAGTGCAACATATAAAATGTTCTCAAATATAAAATACTATAAAATGTAAATATAAAGTGCTATAAACCAGAAAGATCACCAAACCATTATTCTAGTCTCAGAGAAGTGGACTTTTTAAATATGCCATAAACCCAGCATCTGTGCAGAAGAAACTAGAAACAGTGAAGATGTAATTTTTTAAAATTTTTATTTTACTTTGACGTCAGATGGGTAATATGCTGACATCATAACAAGGATTGAGTGAGGCACATCTCACATGTGTGTGACAGCTCAGTCATCACGCTTATGAACCACAAATGGATAGATACAAATTTTTTCAAATCCACAAATCAAGCATCATCATAAGCAAAATCAAAAGCAAATGAGACCGAGAAAACATTTTTAAAACTCAAATCATAGACAAAGAGCTAATTTCCTCTATAAAGTACTCCTGCAGATCAATAAGCACTGTTTCAGTGGCACAATGAAGGTGAAAGCCAAATTCCAGTGAGTAAAAAAGTCAGTGGGAAGTGAGTATCACGCAATCTTAAAAAGTTGTGAAGGGGGAGAAAAAAAGAGTGGTGGTATGGGGGAATATTGAACAGAAGGATGTTGGTGTTTTATTGCTATTGTGTCATTATTTTTCACAGAAGTGACTTGAGCGTATTTTAAAGCTGATGCAGTGAATCTACTGGGAGGGAAAGGTTAGTAATACAAGAGAGAGAAAAAAACGATCAGAAGCGAGCATGAAGAAAATGGATGAAAATTGCTTTAAAAAAAAGTCCATTTGAGAGTAAGTCAAGAGAAGCCGAACATTCAGGGGAGATAGGGGTTTCTGCTGAGAAGAGGAAGCGGAAAGACCACTCCAAAGAATTGGAGAATGCAAGGAAGTATTGGTCATAGAGCAAAAGTTCCAGAGAGCTTCATGGAAGGGAGTGCAGACAGGGTCATGGGCAAGGAAGCGCAAGGCATGCTCATTAATAGGGTATGGATGGTGAGATGGGTACTACAGGCTATGATAGACACATAAAGAAGAGTACCTTGATGGATCTCATGAACTGTTCTTTGAAAAATGTCATTGGTTAAAGGCTGATCGAAACAAGGTGGATTTGGTCTTACAGTTTCTTTGAGGAGGGCAAATACTGACCCTCAGTTCAGAGGATATTTTTCTTTTTAAATTTTGTATCATGTAGAAGGGCGTTAACAAACTAGAAATTATATATAAACTTCAGACATTGTATGGATTGCATCAATTAATCAGGAGAACCATTCTCTAAAGTAAGTATTGTTAATATTCTCCCATTTACAAACAAGGAAACAGAGACTTGAAGACATTAAGTAACATATAGAAAGTCACACAGTAAATGGCAGAGCCAGGATCGAAATCTAAATCATTAGATAGAAAATCTATTATTTTTAAAATTTATTATTTTAAAGACAGGGTCTTACTCTGTGGCCCAAGCTGGAGTACAGTGGGTAATCATAGCTTACCTTGGCCTTGAACTCCTGGGCTCAAGGGATACTCAAGGGCTCAGTCTCCTGAGTAGCTGGGACTACAGGCATGCACCACCACAGCTGCCTAATTTTTTTTAATTTTTTAAAATTTTTTATTGAGACAAGGTCTCACTATGTTGCCCAGATTGCTCATGAACTCCTGGCCTCATATGATCCTCCCTTCTTGGCCTCCCCAAGTGCGGGGATTACAGGCATGTACCACCACAACTGGCCCATAATCTATTGTTTTTTCTAACGTGTTTCACTGCCCTTTTGAGAAAGTAACTCCAGATGAGGCTTAAACACAAAATTCCCATATTGTACACATGGTTCTTAAGAATCAGGAAGGATTTTACACACTGACCAACTGTGTCACTCATGGAATGTAGTCTCTAGATAATTCTGGAGCTCTGGCTTTCATTTTTTATTCAGAAAGTATATTCTGAATCAAAAGATATGCACAATTTTAACCACGAATAAAATTTTTTCCTAGAGATGTTTTACCAATTTACATCCTACTAACAGTACATAAATTTTCTTACATTCTTGCTCACTCTAGGAACTATTGTTCTTTTTATTGTTTTTCCACATAACAGGTAAAGAGCAATATCTTTTTGACATTTTAACTTTTTTTATTAGTAATGAAAATGCACATTTATTTCATGTGCTTATTGTTCATTTATGTTTTTGCCTGTTCATGCCCTTTGCCCATATTTTCCAACAAATATTAGTCTTCATTATAGTGGCTGATCATCATATTTGTTTATTGTATGTATGGCAAATACTTCTCCCAGTTCGTTGTTTGCCTTACCTATGGTGTGAGTTATTTATAAAGAGATGTTTAAAATATTTTATATAAATGAAATTCATCAGTATTTTCCTTTATTGGTTTTTCCTTTGATCATTTTAGAATAGCCTTTGCCACCTCTAAGATTATATACTTTGTGGTTTCTTTTTTATATCAAAAATAGTTAAGCTATTTGCACTATATGAAAGTATGAAATTAGGATATAATTCCAGTGTTCCAATGATTAACCACGGTCCCAATTCTATTTATTAAATGATTCATCTTGGCCTTACTGCCAATATTAAATTTATCATGAAATAATTAAATAGCAAGGTTGCATTTCAATAAAGAATTGTGCTCATGATAAAAAATCCATAGATACAGCTAACATTAATGTTTCACAACAACTTTTTTTCTGGATAGGTCTCCAGACATACAAAAGAGAAATATGTACTTAATTTTACCTAAATCGGTTTATCCTACACACAGTCAATATATTTTCTCATCAATATGTTACTATGTGTTTGTATTTGTTTATAATGTTTTGTTTCCTATAGAAATTTTGAATTTTTATGCAATCAAACTTTTGTTTTTTTAAATAATTTCTGGTTTTCACACAATGCTTAGAAAAACTTCTGTATGCTTAGATAATACAAATGTTTACCAATTTTTCTGTAATATTTATTTTTCTTTTTGCATTTGCACGTTTGATATTTATAGAACTTATCTTTGTGTAAGAGTCAATTGGTGAAAGAGCCTAATCTTTCCAAACAGTCAATAGTTATCCAATGCTAGTATCAAATAATGCATCCTTTCCCACTGATATAAATGCTACCTTTGTCAGGTACTAAATGTATACAATTTTATCTACTGCTAGATTTTCTATTCTTATCCATTGATTTATCATTTATGAGCTAGTGGTACCAAAATCTAATAAGTGGCAAAGCCTGGTAATTATTTTTAACATTTTGTAAGGTTAGTATTCCCCAATTGTTCTCTCTCAGAATGTTCTTAGGTAATTCTGGAATGTCTGTTCTTCCTAACATAAGAATCATTTTGACACTTCCTTCCCACCAAGAAAAGCCTATAGGGATTCTGATTATAATTGCTTGGCATTTATAGATAAGGTAAAATTAACATCTTCCCAATATTTGCAACCATCTAAGATGACAGTGTGTCTATTTCTTCATGTATTTTTTGTTTGTTTGTTTCACCTGGTGGCATTTTGTAGTTTTATCATGGAGCTTCAGACTGATATTATGAGTAGAGTTTTTTCCACTACACTTCCTAGTTACAGTATTTACACAGGAAAGCTATACATTTTTGCACAATCACCTTTTAACGTGTATTTGTTATTTTTAATATATTTTCAGATACTATTGGTTTGATTTTTATGCAGTCAAATTTTTGTATTTTTAACTTGTATAATTTTTTGTTTTCACATGAAGCTTAAAAAAGTTTGTATGCTTAGATTATAAAAGTGTTTAACCGTTTTTTGGTTATGATTCTATTGGTTTTCCAGGCACTAGCTCAGAAAAAGAAAGACTAATGGTGAAGTGAGTGGAACACCGCATAAATCTCTTTAACATTAAGAATTTGCTTTCATAACTAAAATGTGGGAATACCAATTCCTCAAAGTAATTTTCTGTAAATTATCTTCTGCAACAGATTCAAATGTAAACTCTTTAGAAAAAAAAAAAAATCCTATTGAAGATATTTTGGCAAAGACTTTTAAACATCAGTCAGAAACGAGTTACTCGCCTGTAATCCCAGCACTTTGTGAGGCCAAGGCAGGTGGGTCATGAGTCATGAGGTCAGGAGTTCGAGACCAGCCTGACCACCATGGTGAAATATCGTCTCTACTAAAAATACAAAAATTAGCTGGGCGTGGTGGCATGCGCCTGTAGTCCCAGTTATTCAGGAGGCTGAGCAGAAGAATCGCTGGAGCCCGCGAGGCAGAGGTTGCAGTGAGCCAAGGTCACGTCATTGCACTCCAGCCTGGATGACAGAGCAAGACTCTGTCTAAAAAATAAAGAAAAAAATGAGTTACTCACAAATGCCTAAACAGAATTTTCAGCCATGAGATCAAGAAAATCTTGTTTTGATTTTTCCTATGGATAGACTAAATGAGACTCTTTCTCATAATTTTTAAGAAAATGTTCTCTCAGTAATCCATAAGGTTAAGAGAATTAAAAGACATTTTGGTACCAATTTGCTATATCCATGGCTGAATTCTGCTTATGCAAGCTTAAAATATAACAAAATGACAGTGATATTAATGATCACCCCTTGAACTTTCAGGGTCAAAATATGTCAAAATGACAATGGCATTAGTGATTCCCCTTGAAATCTCAGGGTCTATTTATTCATTTATATATTAATATATATATATACATGTGTTTGTATGTATATATAAAAATAAGTTTGCAGTCACTAAGATTTCTGCTTAGCATTCAAAAATTGGACAGTGGCAGTGTTCAACTCATAAATTTGGCCAAGTATATTTACCTGTGTCAACCAATAAACCTTAGTAAGGAAAAGAAGAATATTGTGGTTGTCATTCAGATATTTGTCAAGCTTACCTTTTTTTTTTTTTTTTTTTTGAGATGGAGTTTGGCTCTATCACCCAGGCTGGAGTGCAGTGGCACAATCTTGGCTCACTGTAACCTCTGCCTCCTGGGTTCAAGTGATTCTCCTGCCTCAGCCTCCTGAGTATCTGGGATTACAGGCATGTGCCACCATGCCCAGCTATTTTTTGTATTTTTTGTAGAAGTGGGGTTTTGTCATGTTGGCGAGGCTGATCTCAAACTTGTGACCTCAAGTGATCTGCCCACTTGGCCTCCCAAAGTGCTGAGATTACAGGTGTGAACCACCATGCCCAGCCAAGCTTATATTTAATTCATTGTGGTTTATATAATTGACCTTGACAGTGATATTAATATCTTCTCAAATATTTCTTGATAAAATTTGGAAGCCAATGTTTAATGGTTATATTAGTTTTCTATTGTTGCACAACAAATTACACAAACATGATGGTTTAAAAACACCCATTTATTAGCTGAAAGTTCTGTAGGTCAGAAGTCTGGTGCAGTACAGGTGGGTTTTCTGCTCAGGGGCTCCTAAGGCTGAAATAAAGGTTTCAGCTAAGCTATGTCCTCAACTGGAGACTCTGGGAAAGAATCTACTTCCAAGCTCATTCAAGTTGTTGGTAGAATCCCATTGCAGTTGTAAGAGTGAGGTCCCTGATTTCTGGCTGGCTCTTCACTGAGGATTGCTGTGAAGCCCACTGCATATGGCTTCCTCCATGTATCAAATTTCATGATTCAAATTTCTGACTTCTACCCCTAACTAAAGAATTCTGTCTGCTTTTAAAGGGCTCATGTGATTAGATTTCATGTACCTAGATAATCTCCCTATTTCAAGGTCAACTGATTAGTAACCTTAATTACATCTGCAAAATCCCTTTGCTGTGCAAAGTAATGTAATCACAGGAGTAATACCAGGGAGCCAAGATCATGAGGACCATTTTAGAAATCTGAGAACCACAGTGGTGAAAGAAGCAATACATTCTGTACAGAGATGTATTTTAAGTGTCTATTAACCTGGCATTGTCCTCCCCAACACAAACTATTTCTATTGATAGGCTTATAGGACTTTGGATACAGCTAAATTCAAAGAGACTGTTAACCTCCTGGTAGTCTCCAAGACTATCAACCTACTGGTAGTCTCCAAACATTTGTTGTATTTACTCATTCAATAAATATTTTTTAGTTGCCCATTATGTGATAGACACTATGCTAGACTGTGGGTGTACAATAGTGAGCAAAAATTCCTGCTTTCATAGAGCTTAAGATTTGGATGGGAGAGAGAGGTATCAAAACCTAAAGAAATCAACACATACATACTTTATACAGTGTGATAAATGTTCCAAAGGAGAGAAGAACATATAAAAGAAGTTGGGGCAGGACTCCAGGAGGCACTATTCCTATGGAAGACAATGTCAACAGGGCCCGTGGAGTTAGACAACACTGTTGCTCTGCAAGGGTGCCAGGGAAGGAAGTAATGATTGAACTCTGGCATGAAGGAAGAATAGGAGTGAACTAGGTAAAACAACTCGTGGTGGGAAAAACTATCCAGGCAGAGGAAGGGCATGTACAAATGGCCTGTGGCTGGAGGAAATACACTGTGCCTGAAGTTAATGTGGCTGGAGCTCAGAGAGTAAGGAGGACCAGGAGGGTATGGCTAGACAAAGGCCAGAGAGGAAAATAGGATTTGTTTTATTCACAGGCTCACTGATCACAGTAAACATTTTCATCTGTATCCTAAGGATGTTGAGAAGCCCTTGGAACAGTTTGAAACCAAAGGCTCACAAGATCAGATCTGAGTTTTGAAATGCTCATTCTGGCTGCCATGTGGAGAATGGCGGAAAACATTAAGTAGAAAGTGCTGCCCCAAAATGATTTGACAGCACTCCGAATGCAAGATTTCTTTAGTTTCCCTAAGAGTTAGGACTCTCGTCTTTGTGATTGGTAGCTCTAGTTCTTGTTTTAAAACTGTAGTAGGTCCCTGATATAGGTGGCAGTAATGTGCAATCTCATGTACTGAGCCTAGTTGTACTCTACAGAAGAAGACAAACAATAATCAAACACTCTGCTGCTTTTTCAACAATGTGCTGTGTTTTGCCTCAGATGAGAAGGACATATGTTGTCATTGTTAAATGTTTTCTAACCTTTAACACAGTAAGGTTCTCAGAAAACATCTCCTTTATAATATATGGGGATCCTTGACATACACATCACCAAAGTTTTGGTTTTCTGGGACATTGTTATCTTCTGTCAAAAAGAAAAATACATTGGAGAACAGATAAAAATTTTTTGAACTGAAAATTTCTAAAGGGAATGTCTGAGTACAAGATTGCCTGTTTATGTGTGAGTTCTCTCTTCCCTTAAGTGAAATTTAGCGAACAGATCTGTGTCTTGAACCACTTAAAGGGATCCAAGTCAATAAATCTAGATAATCTCATTTTACTAATTTTGTGATTCCCAGATTGCAGGCTCAGGCAGAACTCTAATTTTATGGACTACATAGAACATATAACCCATATCAACTTATATCCCACTCCCATGAACTCATCTCCCCTCCCCTTGCCACACGAACCCATTCCCTACTAGGCTTCATCAATAATTTGTGCAAGTTTGCTTGCTATCTCTTAGATGAAGAGCTAGACCAATTTTAGCTGCCCTTATCACAAAAGAAGAGACCAATTGGTTTCTTATCACAAGGGAAGAGACCAGTTGGTCTCTGGACCAATTCTAGCTGCCCTTATCACAAGGGAAGATCATATACAAATGTCTCTTAGCTTTGCTGTTCATGAATTATATGACCTTGGGAAAACTGTATAATTTCTATATACTTTGGTTTTCTGATCTATGAAGTTGGGATAATAATGACAGTACATATGGTAATTACATAGGAGCTGGGATAAGATAAATGAATAACTGATGAAACTCCTGATATTTACCTGGTGGGGAAATACCATGATCCTAAACGAAACTCTTAAAACAGGGCGTGATGTGTAGAAGTGCTGCACAATTGTTAGCTATTATCATTAATTGTCCTTCCTTAAGATATTCTGGTGAATATCAAGTCTGGTGGCTTGGCAAGAGCTCCATAATTTTGACCTTAACATTGTTTCTGCTTAAAAAAGCAAAACAAAACAAAACAAAACAAAAAACAAGAAATTGTGTCAGCTCCAGATTGCACAAAACATTCATCACTCCTTATCACATATTTCCCCTTCTTCATAGCCTTATAACAAATGCTCTATAGTCTTTCAGGTTTGATGAAAAGGGTTTCTGGGATTATCTTCATCTTTTTATTATATATATATTCACTCTGCACAAGATGTCGAAAGCCTCACAATGCAGAAATCCCAACAAACTAACAATAGCCCAGAATACTCATATTTAAGATATCTTATTATTCCAAGTAATAGATGATGCCATTTTGGATATAAATAACACTCAGGTACATACTTTTAGAAGGTAGATGCTTATTATTTTATACCACTACTATAAAATATAACTTTATGTTAAAATCTACCTTAAAGCATCTTATACTAGGTAATAGCTATAAAAGTATAAATTGTACCTTCTATTTACTCTGAACATAAGTATTAGCAAAGCATAAGGTTGTTATGCTCTCCTCAATGCTTGCTTTCTCAGTCTTCTGAATATCTCACCACCCCCTCAGTAAAAAATATTTGGTGGATTTTTACTTTCTGTAGTTTATATTCAAAAATCATTTTTTTCCAATAGAAAATCAGATTAAATGCGCCTTTCAAACTTAACAAACCTTAGAGATTCTGATATGGCTTCTTGCCCTTCTTTTCCTTCCTCCTTTGATCACTTCTTATTAACAGGCTATTTTAACAACTGTATCACACAAGTCTACAAATTATATTATCATGGCATGTAAGGCCTTTTGCAATCTTGTTGGTACTACCCTCAAACTATATCCAGAATCTAAGCACTTTTCATTATTCCCACTATTACGCTCCCCTGGGCTCACCTGCATCATTATAACAGCTTCCCAGCTTCCAGCTGTTTCTGCCCTTGGCTCCCTATAATCTGATTTCAATTTAGTAGCCAGAGTGATGAGATTATGTTACTTCTCTGCTCCAAACTCTTCAGTGGTTTTCTCTCTCACTCAGAGTGATGAAGTCCTCAAGACAGCCTACACACCCTGCAGGATCTAACCATATGTCATTTCTCTGACACCATCCCCTACCACTCTTTTCCTTTGGTTACTCCACTCCAGCCACACTGGCCTCTTGTTAACTCTCAGTGGACTAAACACACAGCCCAAACCTTATTTATCCATTAATTGAGCCAATATTGATGCAGCCCCTACTCTGTGCAGAGGCTTTTGAGGATTACAGAAGTGGACAAGATAGAGCTCCTTCCTTTGTGAATGTATAGTGTAACAGGAAAGTTAAGAAACACTGCAATAAGCATAAAAGGCAAGGCCGGGCGTGGTGGCTCATGCCTGTAATCCCAGCACTTTGGGAGGCGGAGGCAGGCAGGTCAGGAGATCAAGACCATCCTGGCTAACACGGTAAAATCCCGTCTCTACTAAAAATACAAAAAAAATTAGCCAGGCGTGGTGGCGGGCACCTGTAGTCCCAGCTACTCAGGAGGCTGAGGCAGGAGAATGGCATGAACCTGGGAGGCGGAGTGTGCAGTGAGCCGAGATGGCGCCACTGCACTCCAGCCTGGGCGACAGAGGGAAACTCCATCTCAAAAAAAAAAAAAAAGAATAAAAGGCAAAACCATTAGTAAATATTATACGTACCTAAACAGGCTATTAAACTGGATATTAGCAGGAGAGACAGGAAACAGTGTAACAAGAATTAAAGCCAAAACCAGTAGTAATTATAAATATCTAAACAGGCTAACTATTAACACATCTCAGTTTGCTTTATTTTAGATCGCAACACTCTTGTTACACAAGCATTCATCTTGAAAAATATCTTTATTTAATCTGATGCTTTGTGATGCAAGGTCATGAACTGAAATGCCATAAACTAGAAAATGCTGTAATCTATCACATATAAATATCAGCCAAGCCTGTTTCCTTCCCTTTCTTTATTTCTCTCTCTCTTTCTTTTCTTTTTTTCTTTCTTTTCTGAGATAGAGTCTTGCTCTGTTGCTCAGGCTATAGTTCAGTGGCATGATCACAGCTCATTGTAACCTCACATTTCTGGGCTTAAGTAATCCTCCTGCCTCAGCATCCCTAGTAGCTAAGAATACAGGTGCATGCCACCACATATGGCTAATTTGTTAATTTTTCTTTAGAGATAGGGTCTCATTATGCTGCCCAGGCTTGTCTTGAACTCCTAGCCTCAAGCAATCTTCCTGCTTTGGCCTCTCAAAGCACTGGGATTACAGGCATAAGATTCTTCACTCATCATATTATAACTATTTTGGTTTATAGTAGAGAACTAGCTTCATAAAGTAAAAAAGAAATAAAATATTTAGAATTGTTTGTGCAAAAATAGAGGATATTAAATATTATCATAAAACCAAAGGATAATTTAACACAAACCAAGTTTGTCTAGATTAATAGATGAGAATAAACTTTTCAAAACTGGTAATTTCCTTTTATAGATCCATTTTTGACTAACGGGACATAGGTTTTATAGCTAAGGGAAGTATTTTTAAAATAATCTCAACTTTTATTTTAGATACAGGAGGTCTATGTGCAGGTTTGTTACGTGGTTATATTGTATGATGCTGAAGTTAAGATTATGAAAGATCCCATCATCCAGGTAGTCAGCATAGTTCCCAATAGGTCAACTCTTGCTCCCCTTCCTCTCTCCCTCTTTAAGAGACTCCAGTGTGTAATGTTGACATCTTTATGTCTATGAGGACTCAATATTTGGCTCCCATTTATAAATGAAAGCATGTGGCATTTGGTTTTCTGTTTCTGTGTTAATTCACTTAGGATAATGGCCTTGTTGCAGCAAAAGACATGACTTTGTTCTTTTTTATGGCTGTGTAGTATTCCATGATGTATATGTGGTACATTTTCTTTATTCAGTCCACCATTGATGGGCATCTTGGTTGATCCTATGTCTTTGTTATTGTGACTAGCACTGCAATGAACATATAAGCACATATGTCTTTTTGGTAGAACAACTTATTCTCCTTTGGGTATATACCCAGTAATGGGATTGCTGGGCCAATTGGTAGTTCTCTTTTAAATTTTGAGAAATTGAAAGTCCTTGCCAGAACAACCAGGCAAGAAAAAGAAATAAAGGACATTCAAATTGGAAAAGAGGAAGCCAAATTATCTCATCAATGATATGGTCTTATACCTAGAAAACCCTAAAGATCCCTCTAAAATATTTCTAGATCTGATAAATAAATTTAGTAAAGTCTCAGGTTACAAAATCAATGTACATAAATCAGTAGCACTACTATGCACCAACAATGACCAAGCTGAGAATCAAATCAAGAACCCAATCCCCCTTACAATGAATAAAAAAAAGAAAAGAAAAAAAAACAACCACCAAACCCTAGGAATATTCTTAACCAAGGAGGTAAAAGATCTCTAAAGGAAAAACTATGAAACACTGCTGAAAGAAATCACAGATGGCACAAACAAATGGAAATACATCCCATGCTCATGGATTAGAAAAATCAATACTGTGGAAATGATCATACTGCCCAAAGTGATCTAAAAATTCAGTGCAATTCCTATGAAAATACCAACATCACTTTTCACAGAATTAGAAAAAACAATCCTAAAATTTATATGAAACCAAAAAGGAGCACAAATAGCCAAAGCAATCCTACGCGAAAAGAACAAATCTGGAAGCATCACATGACCCAACTTCAAATTATACTATATGATTATGGTAAGCAAAACAATATGGTACTGGTATAAAAGTAGACATATAGACCAACAGCAGGATAGAGACCCCAGAAATAAAGCCAAATACTTAAAACCAACTGATCCTTGACAAAGCCCACAAAATCGTGATTGGGGAAAGGACACCCTATTCAATAAATGGTGCCAAGAAAATTGGATAGTCACATGTAGAAAAATGAAACTGGATCCCTATCTCTCACCATATATAAAAATTAACGCAGCATGGATTAAATACTTATGTCTAAGACCTGAAACCATAAAAATTCTAGAAGGAAACCTAGGAAAAACTCTTCTGGGCATTGGCCTAGGCAAAGAATTTATGACTAAGACCCAAAAAGCAAATTCAACTAAAGCAAAAATAAATAAATGGTACATAATTAAACTAAAAAGCTTCTGCACAGCAAAAGAAACAATCACCAGAATAAACAGATAACCTACAGAATGAGAGAAAATATTTGTAAATTATGCATTAAACAAAGGACTAATATCTGGAATCTATAAGGAAGTCAAGCAAATCAGTCCTGCCACTCACTTTATAACTCATTGAATCTTAGTTCCCTCTTCTTTAAAATGAAGATAATCTTAATACTATCTGTGCCAAGATTCAGTGGGAAAACCTGACTTCGGAGCTCAACAAAAATTAGTTGTTTTGTTTTCTCTCCTCAAGTGTATTAGAAGCTCCTTTAAGGTGAATAATTAAATTTATGTCTATATCTAGCATGCTCAGTGCAATTGCTCTATAAATATTTGTTAAATTTAGTTGTTATAAAATTCTTAGAACTGGAATGCAGAAACCATCTGCAGCATGCTATGAAAATCTAAAGTAAAACAATATAATAAAAAACAATTCCCTTGAGAAACTTCTTACCCTAATTATTTTATTTGCAACAGATGCATAAAACGAAAACTCAAATCTGTGTAAATTAAGTAATTCAGACTTGCTGTAAGCATTTAAAAATACATTTTTAAAATACATGCTATATTCTAGCAAATACATGTGATCAACCTAGGTGCTTATTAACAGTGGATTGGATAAAGAAAATGTGGTACATTTATATTACAGAATTCTACACAGCCCTAAAAAAGAATAAAATCGTGTCCTTTGCAGCAACGTGGATGCAGCTGGAGGCCATTATCCTAAGCAAATTAATGCAGAAAAATAAAATCGAATATCACATGTTCTTATTTGTAAGTTGGAGCTAAACCTTGGGTCTTCAAGGACGTAAAGATGAAAACAGTAGAGACTTGGAACCTCAAAAGGAGGGAGGAAGGGAGGAGAGCAAAGGCTGAAAAACATCTTAATGGGCACTCTGGGCAGAAGCCCAAACCTCAGCATCATGCAATATAGAGCCTAGCAAAGCTCCAAGTTGCTGACAGAAGACTAGTGTGGCTGGATCATGAAGGAGTAAGGGAGAAGTGGCCTGAGTCTATAGAGGTAAGCAGAAGACAGATTAATGAGGACGCTTGGAATTGAACCTGAGAGCAGTGGGAAGCCCTTGCAGGCCTTACCCATGGGTATGATATGGTGCTATGTAGATTTTACAAATTACTTTGGCTGCTATGAAGGGAATGAATTAGAAGAAGACCAGAGTAAATGTGGAGAAACTAGTTAAAGTAACCCAAGTAAGAGAAGATGGATGGTGGATACAGTGGTTTGGACGAAGTTATTGTCATTGTTGAGAAGACGCTGGATTCAAATTGGATATAGAGAGTAAGGGGAAAGGGGATGCTAGCAATAACCTCTCCTCTTCTTCCAGGTTTCTGACACAAAGTAAATAGTCATGTTATGTACTTAGATATGCATGCTGAATAAGAAGTCAATGTGGGGACAGTATTAAGAGTTCTGTTTGGGCAGTTATCAAATATGAGATGCATAGAGCCACTCAAGTGACAATTTCTGCAACACAATTTTTATAATTATTTGTCTTAAACTGTAACAAAGATGATGAAGAATAAGGAAAACTTGACTATAGAATAGTAAGAAGGTTTGCCTTTGCCACATGATGAAATGGTAATAAGGATAAACCTGGCCTGCATGAGCTACTTTGATTGTAATGTGTAGTATTCAAGTAAAACAAAAAGAACAGGCCAGGTGCAGTGGCTCACTCCTATAATCTCAGCATTTTGGGAGCCTGAAGCAGGATGAACACTTGAAAGAGGATTGCCAGGATTTCAAGACCAGCCTGAGCTGCATAGGAAGACTCTATCTCTCCAAAAAAAAAAAAAAAAAAAAAAGAAAGAAAGAAAAAAAAAGGCAGATCTGGTAGTATGTAGTCCCAGCTACTCTGGAGGCCAACGTGGGAGGATCACTGAAGCTCAACAGGTGGAGGCTGCAGAGAGCAATGACTGCACCACTGCAATAGGGCCTGGGTGACCGAGCAAGACCCTGGCCAAGAAAAAACAAAAAAAAAAGAAAAGAAAAAGCTAGTTTCTACATAAGAACACTGCAGTATGACTTGTTGCCAATTAGAAGGAACACAACTACAAGGTCAGGGCATATTATTCAAACAGTAGAGACAATAAGTCAAATATTTGGCAGAATTACAAAATATCTCACTGGAAAAGACACGCAAGGGAAATCAACAAAAAGATAAGAATCAGAATTCATCTGTGTCTCAAGAAAAGGTCGTGCGATAAATTAAGTTTTGCTAGTGTTTCTACACTACTGTTAGCCTCATTCCCTTATTTTCTAAGTGTTAATAGAGTTTTAGGTATTTTACAGAAATTTGTATTACTAATTATAATCAAAGAGCAAAGTGCAACTTGTAATAGCAATTCCTTCACGGTTTTTTTTTTTTTTTTTTTTTTTTTCAAATCTTGCACCTTAAAATACACCTCGGCCCTCAGTTGACCAGCTTCGGTATCTCAGATACTTGAATTACAGACACCAGCAAGGCAAGTAGATAAAATGTACACTAGGACCTACAGCCCTTCTGCTGGATCCTGAAGAATGATCATTAAAACAAGCTGGTCTGGCTGGTCAAGAGCAAAAATAAAATCAAGATGACAGAAAATTGATGCAAAAGTGAAGTAAAATAGCTAGAGAATATGATTGCACCTGTCCCCTTAGCATGGATTCCCATGCTAGCCAATATAAAATCTTCACTATTAGAATCCTCCTGTCAATATGATAGAATGAACAGCAAGCTCAGTGTCAGAAAACCTGTGTTGTTAACTTGGCTCTCTTTCTAGCTGAATGTGTGGCTTTGGTCAAATTCTTTGGCATTTCAGAGACTCAGTATAGTGAAGGAAGTGGATAAGATGACCTCTACATTCTCTTGCAAGCTCAAACATCTGTGAATCCAAAAATAAAAACTGGAGCATGAAATTACCCTACGCTAGAAATCATTTTAAAGAAAAACCTTAAAATTATTAGTATTCAAGGATTTCCAATATATTAATGGCACCACTCAAAACTTTCCTTCAGCTCTATCCTATCTTGGCTCAAAGTTATCTCCTTAATGAGGTCTACCCTAACCATCCTACTTAAAATCGTAAACTTTGCCCACCTGGTACTCCCACTCTCCTTCCCCTGTTCTGTTTTTCTCCATAACACTTTACTCTTTTTAACATACAAAATTACTCATTTAGTATGTTATCTACCTGCCTACTCTTACCACCAAATATAAGTTCTACGTAGGCAGGGATTTTTGTGTGTTTTGCTCATGGATACATACCAAGCACTTAGAGTAATACATGACATATACAAGGTTCTTGATTAATATTGTTGAGTGAATGAATGAATTTCCAATACAAATTTAAAATAAAGTATTTCCTAACTTAAAATTGTAAAGTCAGATCTAACCAACTATTCATTGGTCTACTAGCAGTGTTTCTTGTATATGGAAGTATATTTTAAATAGATATATCCTGTGAAATAATACTAAGCGTTTTAAAGAAATAAGTGAGTGAACATTACCTCATTGAACTAATTTGACCTTGCTCCCGGGAGAGAGTTCATTTGAGATTAAGCAAGTTCAAAGTCTATGAATCATAAAACAATAAAAAAAAAAAAACTAAAAGGGAAATGGTGTTTTTATAAGCTCTGCAATTCAAAAGCCATTTTAGGTAATATTGTTATTTTTATGTCAGGAATTCCTCAGTGCTGATATCGTAGGGCAAAGGGTTTGGTTATAAATTAAGAGAATTATAAAACAGATACATAGTAGGATGGCTCCAACCAAATATGTGTTGAATGTCAAAGGAATTTCCCTGAGGAATAATCTTCAGAATAATTTACTAAGCACAGGAGAAAATTTGGCTCATTACTTTATAGCCAGATTTCATTTTTAATTGAAACTTCTTTTAAGTAAATCACTTGCTAGTCTATTAACAATAACAACATAAGCACAAGTAAGCATTTAGAATATAGACATCCAGGTACTAAGCTAATTGCTTTACATTCACTGTCTCATTTTATAAATGAGAAGTTTTAGTTGCAGCAAAAGAAATAATTTTTCCAATATCGAATGACCAGAACTTAATCCCAATCTGTTGGATGCTAAAGTCAATGTTCCTCACTGCAGTGTCGGGTTATCTCGTTTCTAAAACTTAAATTTATCAGTAAAAGGCAAAATTTGCTATTACTGAGGACATTAAAATCATATTTCTGTAGACTCTGGGGACAAATCCAACAAAATAGTTCAAACTATTTCTTGGCAGGCATCATCGAAATTGGTACATAGCTTCCTTGGGTATTGACTTTGGAAAGGAAGTTGGTCACTTTAGATATATCAGTTCAGTTTGTTTGTAAAAACAAAATGAAAACAAAACAGTTGTCTTATATGCTAACATTATTCTAATAGTTTTCACTTCTAAAAACATACACACACAGAACTCGAGGGACTTCACATGACTCATCTTCATATTGTCAGCATCTAGCAAAGTACTTGCCACATAGTGATGAATAAAAGTTCTAGCCAGCCTGGGCAACATAGTGAGATCCTATCTCAACAACAAAAAAAATTAGCCAGGCAAGGTGCTGCACACCTCTGGTCCCAGCTACTTGAGAGGTTGATGTGGCGAGATCCTTTGAACACAGGAGGTTGAGGCTGCAGTGAACTGTGATTGCCCCACTGAGCTCCAACCTTGGTGACAGAGCAAGACCCTGTCTCACACACGCACACAAATTAAGTAAAGAAAAAAAAAATCAAAGAAAAAAATAATTCCCCCAGCATAAGTCCATCTTTATTTGTTCGGATAAGCTATAAAATGTCAAATAATGCTATTAATGGACATTGCTCTAAGTATCCCAAAAGAAAAATTGAGCACATAGTATGTGCTGCATTTTGTATACAGAATAAAAATAGAGACAAGATTTCTACTCTCACAGAACTTAAATTCTTCAGGAGAATAACAATGAAGTCCTTAATTGGACTTCTCTGTATTATCTTCCTCAAGTGGAGGTATATGGTGCTTAGTTATGACAAGTACCTCTGGGGCTTTGATCTTCTCAATAACTCTTTGAGGCTGATATGAAAAAAGGAATTAGAAAAAAAAATGTATCCAACTTATATAGATAGTTGATGACCAAAGCTAGAATCCAGTTATTTCAGGCTCTCATGTATTTTCTTATTACTTAAAGAGAATCTCTATCTCTACCTCTTTCTCTCTTCTTCCTCTCTCACTTTTCTTAGAAACGTGGATAAGATTTTCAGAAATATGAGAAACTTATTAATGAAAAATATTGGGAATTTTCACTGTTTCTTGTTTTAGCCAGTTAATTTTGACCTTCATCCAATGTGACTAATAAGCAGTAAACTCCACTGAGAGACAGATACCAATAACCAGGATTCTGAAAATTCATTCTCATCCCCATCTCCAAACTTTTATAAAAATTTATTATAAAACAATACACTTTTAGTATAGGAAATTTCTCAAATACAGAAAAAGTTAAAGTAAAAAACTCAGACCTAACTTTCATCACTAAAAGATAATCACTCTTGACACTTTGATATCTTTATTTCTAGTATTATACCAATTAATTTGCTTCATATAGTGAATATTATGCTGTTATCATTTTCCCCTGCCTTTTTTCCTTGCATATTAGCATAGGTGTTTTCTGAGGTTATCACAAGCTCTGTAAGCACATTTTATATTACTACTTTTTTAAAGAGGATGTGTAATAATGAATTCATCTATATATATGTGATTAAGTATTCAGGTCACTGCTCATTTTTTACTGTTATAAAATAAAGCAGCAATGAATACCTTTGGCTGATATTTTTTCCCGTACTTGGAATTATTTCTTTAAGATAGATTTCCAAAAATTGAATTAATGAGTCAAACAGACTGAAGTTTTCCTTATATATGTTTCCTTATTCATTTGAATAATTTTCAACTCCCACTTGTTTTATTCAACTCTTGTGAGCATGTGAGTCTCATTTTTCAAAATATCTATGGTGTTTTAATTTGCATTTCTTTGTAGTTAGCATGAATATTTCAGTATGTCTTCTTCTGTGTCCCCGTATACTACATACTTTTTTGTATGCATTGCCTATTTGCATCTTTTGCTCAGTTCTATTTAGACCTTTGAATTTTTTCTTATCCATTTATATGCGCTCTTTATAAAGAATATTAACCTATTGTGATATTTGCAATAAATAGCTATATGGTTTGTTGTTGGCTTTAAATGTGAATTTATTCAATTTTCTTCATAATTTTGTTGTTTTTATAGATTTCTTTAAAAGTAATCCTTATAATTATTTCCATATTGTTATTTACCTTCAATGTCCATTACTAGCCCTTTCCAGTCATCACTTTTACTCTCACGTTCTTAACTTTTATTCGTATCTTGGCTCCATTGACCACATTTATTAGGATATTTGGGAAATACTATTATTTAGTCTATACCAAACACACATCAAATCTTACCTTATTTTCTTCTTACAAAAACCCTAGGAAGATGCTGTTTTTGTCTTTATTTGAATGACACAGATACCAAGTTTTTTGAGAGGTGGAGTATTTGTTCAAAACCACACAGCTAGTAAGTTATGAAGTTGGAATTCTAAGAGTTGCCACTTCATTTTCTTATTTCCCTTGATCTTACTCAGTTGTCTTCTCTACTCTTAATTTTGTCATTCATTTGAAAACATTTCTTGCGCTATTATGGTAGGGGGCAGTGACTTACTCAGAGAGATGATTCTCTAGTGGAATTTTAAAGATATTAGAAGTTGATTGAGGATGCAGGGCGTGGTGGCTCACGCCTGTAATCCCAGCATTTTGGGAGGCTGAGGTGGGCGGATCACTTAAAGCTAGAAGTTCAAGATCAGTCTAGCCAATGTGGTGAAACCCCATTTCTACTAAAATTACAAAAATTAGCCTGGTATGCTAGTGCACTCCTGTAATCCCAGCAACTCACGAGGCTGAGGCATGAGAATCGCTGGAACCCAGGACGTGGAGGTTGCAGTGAGCCTGGATTGTGCCACTACACTGCAGCCTGGGCGATAGAGTAAGACTCTGTCTCAATAAAAAGAAGTTCGTAAGGGAGATAGTCCATGGCAACGGATCTTTCAAGGCACACTAATGATAACTCAGGCATTTAGCCTACTAGTGTAATTTCCATAAATCTGTCTCTGATGTCATACTCTCAGCACTTAATATTTTCTACAAACATTTACTGAAACTTTATTTTGTATAAGTCTCTGTCCAGTTAGAATATTTAAAAAAACTCATCATCATATGAAACATTAATAAATACAAAATGAGAGGTGCAGATACTGAAAAGTAGGATTGTGGAGTGGTAGAAAATATTTCCGGCTGGATTAGATGGGGAAGGGTTCGAAGAGGAGTATAATTCAGGTTTCTATTTGCCATTGATTTATCACGTGGCTAAGTCACTAAGTGACTTAATTAAAATTAAATTAATTTATCATCTGATCACCATTTCACACAAGTCATATCTGTTGCTGTATTGGCTAAATGATGGCAAGACAAACAACCTCTGAAAATGATCATATTGACCTTCCGAATCTGGATTTTTTCCTTTCAACACAGTGACCATAGAAGCAATCTGATGTAATCCAACATGAGTTCAAGTACAGTCATTTAATATCCCCCATCATTACGTCAATCACATGTCCCATGTCCTTTATACATAAAAATCATTACACATGAAAGGGTGGAGAGTGTGTGGATCCTGTATTATTGTTAACACAGCTGAGTCATATATCTTGCTCTTTGGACTGGATGGAAACTTGTATTCTTTCTCTGCCTCAGGTCGATTAAGTTCATTGAGGTGAGTTGCATTCCTTCTTTAAGCATGTTGAGCCTTCAATTTGGACTCAGATCGGCTAAATAGGAGAGCTAGGAAAAAGAGAGAAAATAAATTATTAGAGGGATCAGAGAAAGATACATAAGATTTACAATAAAAGTGTTATGAGAAGAACATCCAGAAGAATTAAAAACCATGGGAGAAGGAAAAATAGGTGAACAGCTTTTTAATTTCTATAAATGTGTTGTTAATACTCATAATAAAGGACTCAGAGAGCTGGGATATGAGAATAATTGGTCAATCATATACGGATAAATAGATGTGACTACATACATGAGTGTTGAAGAATGCTAAGGAAGGGCAAAAAGAGATTGAGAAGAGGGCACTACTACTAACATATAACAATGTTGAATGTTTAGAGTGTTTCAGGCACTGTACAAATCTTTTAAATATACAAATCACTTAATCTTGCCATAACATTAGAAGGTACTATCTACTCTTTACCAAAGTGATAACTGTGGGACAGCAGAGTTAAGTAACCTGTTCAAACCTACGCATAATAATCAGCAGAGACGGTCCTTATCTAAGATTTTCTGCCTTTGAAATCCAAATAGTTTAATGGAGCCAGGTACTAAAGAAGAAAACTTTTGTAAATTAATTTAACGATTTACACGTGGAAAGGCACAGAGTGAAAAGAGCCTATGATCTGAGAAACCCAGTGAGTTTGGCTGAAATGGAGTGAATGTGTACATGTTGAGGGTGAGGAAGATGATTAGAGAGAAGTGATGTGTTGTGGTTCTTAAAAGCTAAGAGGAAACTATTAGATGTGATATAGTCTGTGGCAGGGAGCCATTGCAGGTTTTCCAAGATGAACTCATAAGAAGAAAACACTTCATGGGGCTAAAAAAGGCAGTGAAGTGAAGTGTCCTATGATAACGTACTACAGTGTAGGGTAGTGGTTAAGAGTGCAGTTATCAGAGAGGGACTACTGGTTAGCAGCTTTCCTGCTGTGTGACTGGGCAAATAATGCAAACCTCAGTGTCTTTTATTGTAATATGGGAGCAACAACAATAGTAACTACTTCTCAGGATTCTTGTCAAGATTAAATGACAATCTCTTTGAAATGCTTGGCAGTTCCTGATAAATGACCAGTAATTAATAAATGTTAGTTGTTATTATCATTATATATTATTACTCCCACAGATACATATAGAACAGACTGCAGCAGAGAGGCAAATCTTTAGTATTCTGAGAGTGTAGACAAGTTGGTGAAATGGCTACATGAGGGCGGAGGACAAGAAGGTGCAGATGGTGGCAGTCACTTCAAATGGAAATATCACTGCTTGAATGAAGGTATGTGAGTGTCAACTTGCAAGGGGACTAAGTAGGTTTCACCAGAAATTAAGGAAGCTTAAGGAGAACAGCCAAGTCCAGCTTGATAGGAGTGGTGGTAGCACAAATGCAAGACTGGTGTCTTTCAAGAAGCCAAGGACTGTTGAAAGTAGCAAGAGCTAGTTTGTTTTAGGTCCATGATGTTTTATATTCACATTTTCATGTCAGTGGAGCAAAGAAATTGAATACAATATAATAGAATGGTAGAATCTTATTTTTAAAATATCTGTGCTATTCTGATCTTTAACTTACTTATATCCTTGATAGAGATCTTTACCTGATGCTCAAGATTGTAGAAACAGTATAATCAGTCTAACAACATAGCACTGTATTTATATCCTGCACTGTTGAGGGAGGGTTTAAGGCCATTCAAAAGGATACATAAAATACAACAAGATTACATAGATGAAAGGTGAGATAAAGGAAGAAGCAAAACAAAAGTGAAATCAGAGATCATAGGCACAAATAAGATTAAAAATGCATGTGATGAAGATGAAAGCTTATACATTTACCCCAGATGGACCACAGGGTTGTTGTTAAGACTTTAAACAGTGAACAGTGTTAGAGGCCTAATTAACAATTTGTTAAAAAAAAAAAAAAAAGAAGAAGAAGAAGAAAAGAAAACTTCATTGTAAGGCCAAGAACAAAATATATCAAGGTAAGGAAAATTTGTAGTCAAGAATAGAAAAAAATTATGGCTTTGAAGTATGAGTTATTTAAAGAAAGAGGAAATATCCTCAGACTATGCAGTGAAAAAGTGATTTTCTTCTTCTAAACTTATGCAATAAACTGATAGGTAATATGTGAAAGTCATAGAATGTAGACTAGAGGATACAACAAACCTATTTCCTCTATGTTCATGAGAAGAAAAACTCTGATGTGAGTTAGCACTGCTTTACAATTTTGATTTGTGCAGATTGCACGTACTTTTCCTCAGTTTGAAACAAATAGTGGACAGGAAAAAATACTAAATGTTGGCAGTAAATATGGAAGGAAATTATAACTAATGTAATATGCTAAAACATGCTATGTTTATTTTACTAATTTGAATTAAAATGTAAGAATTTGAAATGTCCTGGAAAAACACGGGCATTGATCTAACGTCTGACGTTTTAAAATATTACACGCTTTGAAACACCATTTCTACCTTGAAATACCTGTCTCTCTATATTTTTTAAAACTTCCTTTTTCTTTCATTCCATTTATCATCAAATAAAGGATGAACAGATATAACTCAGAAACCGTCAAACATGCTGAAGAAAGACCACTGCAGAAAAAATTATCCTGGCCTTTTCAAAGGTGTTAGGAAGCAGAAAGATGATACAGAATTTGAGAGGTCGTAGTTTTTGTATTAACTGTATTAAACGCAAATCCCGAGAAAATTTCCCTTAACTACGTCCTGTTGTTATATGGATATGAAGACGTACGTGAACTTTGAGAGACATGTCTCTATATGTTCAAATGTCCCCGATGATTCAGCTGATGCGCGTTTCTCTACCTTGCCCTTTCTAGAGAGGTGCAACGGAAGCGAGAACATTCCTCCTCGAAATTCAGCCTGTTTCGCAGTTTCTCGAAGAATCAACATTCAGTCAATCCCGGCCCGGAGCAGTCATTTGTGGTGAGGCTGATTGGCTGCGCAGGGACGGCGCCAGGGCGTGGGCTGAGCACAGCCGCTTCGCTCTCACAGGAAGTCTGAGCTCATTCGAGCAGCGGCTCTTCAAGCTCAAAGAAGCAGAGGCCGGCTGCTGTTCGTTTCCGCTAGGTCTTTCCACTAAAGTCGGAGTATCTTCTTCCAAAATTTCACGACTTGGTGGCCGTTCCAAGGAGCGCGAGGTAGGGGCACGCAAAGCTGGGTGCTACTACGGGACAGTTCCCAAGAAGTGTCAGTCTCTCAGATTTCCTGAACTTGGTCTTCATGGGAGAAGGGCTTCTTGAGGCGTGGATGGTGTGGAGACCGCTAGCAAGTCCATGGGGACCAAGTGGGTGAGATCTAGACTCAGGAGCTCCTGGAGCAGCGCCCAAAGCGTAGTGGCACTGGACCATGTTGCCCGGAGCGCTCAGAGCCCGCGCGGTGAGGGCACCTGGTCTCTGAGCCGCAGGCGCTTGGTGGGAGGCAGCAAAGTCCGCGGCGACGGGAACCGGGAGGGAGAAGCGCACTGGTGGCGGGCACAGTCCAGAACGCGCTGCCAGACCCCCAACTCTGCCTGCGTGGAGGTGCTGGAGACCCTGCGCACAGGAAAGCCCCTGCCGTGCCCATCGCGGCCAGAGCAGCTGGAGCATCATGGCAAGCGCTCCCTCTTACTGCTCTCTGGGGTTCGGCGGGGAACTAAAGGTTAGTCTCACGTCCGGCGCGCCTGAGGGTCATGCATTTGGCTAATGAGCTGCGCTTTCTTCTCAGGTCGGGATGGATCTTGAAGGGGACCGCAATGGAGGAGCAGAGAAGAACTTTTTTAAACTGAACAGTAAAAGGTAGCTAGTTTCATTTTCATAGTTTACATATTTGCGAGATTTGAGTAATTTATTTCTAGCCTCCAGCTCTGAATTAAACGACGTATTGTTGTTGTTTTTAATTATTTTTATTTTAAGAAACGCAAGCCAGCCTTTGGAATCATTTCCCTGCTTAGAGCAGAAGTTTGTTGGCTGCCTGGAGCACAGCATATGCATTTTCCCTGTCTTTTTTGTTCTTTCTTTTAATGATACATAATATTTTACATATTTATGAAATGGGGTACATGGAAGCGTTTTTTAACATGCACAGAATGTGTAATGATCAAGTCCGGGTATTTGGAGGGTCCATCACCTTGGGTATATTTCATTTCTATGTGTTGATAACATTTTAAGTCCTCTCTTCTAGCTACTTTGAAATATACAATATATTCCTAACTATAGTCACCCTCGTCTGCTGTCGAACATTGGAACTTATTTGTCCTATCCAACCGTTCTTAGCCATTCACCAACCCCTTTTCATTCCACCCTTTTACCCTTCCCGGCCTCTTTCCCTTAGTCTTGGTATGCCTGTTCCTCAGCTTTCCTGCCCCAGACAGGCGGATGCTCATACGTGTTTCTGTCTTGTGAACTTCTGCTTTTCAAGTGGTGCTGGTCGCCCACACGTCAGCCATATGCTGCTGGTGATCTGCTCTGTGGTCCAGGCTCTTGCTTCCGGTGAATGGCTATGTAAACATCGCGTGTTTGTGGCCTGGCTGATGGAACGGAAGGTCAAAAGTACATTTAGGTTGTTTTTATTTTAACTGGCAATAAATATCTGTATATAATATTGGTAATGTAATCACATAGGGAAAATAATTATTTAAAGTAAATTTTGATCATGGTGCTCTGCCGTTGTAGAAAATTTAAAACTTCACTCTATAGATTCATTGTTAGTAAATTGTAAGATAAATTAGTAAATTTATTAATATCAGAAACTATAATGTAAATTATGTTAGTAAACATATTAATATTATAAGAAACCAAGCTTTTCAGTGTAAGAGAAAAAATACAAATGTGGAAATTAAATATATTTTTAAAAATAATGTTAAGTTTGCATTGGAAATTTCAATATGAATTCATAATTTTTTAATAGTTCATTTTCACTCCACTGAAAGGGAGAGTAACAACGAGCACTGTTAGTACCAGATATTGGTTTCTAAATACCATTCCTCCCTAAAAGAAATGAACCCCTCAATAGCTAATTTCAGCCAGGTCTGGGACAGGAAAAATAGAAAAAGAACCTGGAGTATCTTGTGTTACCTGAAAATAAGGAAGTGGAGTTTAATGGAGTAATCAAAAGCATACTCGAGCTGTCTGGAAGGGGCTTCCAATGGCCAACTCTGGGACAATTTGAGCATCAAAGAACAGCATAACTGTAATCGATTTTGAAATACTGAATGCTACTGTTGAATCCTTAATATTCTGAGAGGAGGGAAACTGAAAGAAAGTGTGAGAGGTAGAGAAAATAAAGCAATGATCTTTACAGAAAAATTCCAGCTATTATTGTGAAACTTCCACTGTTATAATAGATTCAGGCAAGGATTGGCAATGAACTCTAAACCATCAGAAAAAAGTTGTAAGAATTTTCTTCAAAATGTTTACTAATTGGAAGGAGAATGTGCTTTTCCAATTAAAGATTTTGCAGTTAGCACCTTAACCAAGTGATCAGACCTGGTATCTCTCATTGTAGAGTAGACTGTAGTAAATGACTTATCACTTGGATTTTGAGTAAACAACATCACCTAGCAAATACTAATATATCTGCAAAAACATTTAGTCTGAATGCAATTAAACTTGTAGACTGGGACTGTCCGATAGATTTATCATGTGAGTCACATTTGTAATTTAAAATTTTCTAGTAGCAACAGTAAAAACTAAAAATAAAAAGATAAAACTAATTTTGTAAATATATTTAATAGAACTCAATATCTCCAAAAGATTGGATTTTCTACATGTAATCAAAATGATTAATAAGATAGTTTACATTCCCTTTTATGCTAAATCTCCTGTTTGATGTGTATTTTACATTTATTGCACCTCCCATTTGTATTCAGTTTGATACAGGTATACTCAAGATGTGGGACATTCTATAAGACAGCTCTTCTTGTTCCTTTACAAAAGCCAATGTTAAAAAAATAAAAGGAGAACTTCTAGATTAAGAGAGACTAAAGAGATATAACTACCAAATGTAGTGTGTGAACATTACAAAACAAAACAAAAACAACGTAAATGTTCAACAAGGAAAAAATCCTATGGAAAACATTCTTGGGAGATTTTAATGTGCATTGGATATTGGCCAAAATAAAAATTGTAATCACTTTTCTTAGATGTGATAATGGTAGGAGAACATGTGATTGAAATTGAAAATTTTTGTAACAAAAATGTTCATATAAACCATGAAAAAGGCTCCATAGAGTGGAGGATAGGTATTCCACTTTTTGTTTTTAACTTTTTATTTTTGAAAACTTGATAGCTTAAAGAATTAGGTACTTATACAAACATTTAGGTAGATTTAACTAAGAAATATTGAGGGTATGTGAAGGGAAACAGTAAAGAAAATTGTTTGATCTTTCACGTATTTCTATTATTGGTTCTATCATGGTCTACAGACTTCTCTTTTCAAATTAGAGATTATATTTTAGATAAGTAGTTCTTATTAAATTGTGTTCATTGTCATTGATTTAAATTTATTTTAACATGGGATTGTAAAGAAGCATGTGGCTTTGGTAGTAGATAATGCTGGGATAATAGTGCTATTTGGAATATGTCTATTAGCAAAGGTTCTTTCCTAAAATGGTATTTGATGAATGACTTGTCTTTCTAAGCACTGTGTTTTGTGCTAATGGGGTTAAGTACGTAATCTAGTAGGGGTGAGAGTTTGTGTGAAAGTGCATTTTAGTGTGATGCAGTATCTCAGAAATCTGAGGTTGCACCTTATAGTTTGGTGGTCAGGGAACAGACTTGGCATTTAAATATTGGCTTAGTTATAGCTGTGGACCTTGGACAAGTTAACTCTTCTCACTCCTCTACATCTCTAAAAGAACAAAAATGTGTCTTCCTCATAGAATTGTTTATGAATTGTATGTAGGAAGTGCTTACTTAGCCAGTGCCTGGAACAGGCTTCTCCAGAAGTATATACTCCAGAGTATATAACAATTATAACTTCTCCAGAGTAGCAGCAGTTTTAGAGAACAAAAAAATAAATAGAAAGCTTAGAGCTAAAACTCAACTATTTATGGCTGTTTTTCTCCTTTCATCCTGGTTCCAGGGATACTGAAACCATGCCTTTACTGGGAATTGGGTGGGACCAAACCTGAAGAGTTATGTTTGTGTATTTTATGTCTGTCTAACATTACTCCAAAGCCAAATGGGTAAACTCTGGATTTTTTTCTTTAGAAGTCTCCTCACCTCTTTTGACCTCACTTAGTGTAAAGAACAAAGACAAAGATGACTTTACCCTATGAACTTAAAAACTGTGTAAAAAATAACACAAATCTTTTCTAAAATATTTTTTCTTTTATACCTACAAAAATACAGATGAGGCAGATTTCTTACGGTTGGTTTGCTTTCACATCCCAGGTGGCAGTTACACAGAGTAGAAAATGGGCTACATAGTTAGATTCATTTGTATCTGGGCTCAAAATAATAGTTGACCTTATGCCTGAGGACAACTTTTTGAGAATTTATAGAACATCATTTTTTACCATAACTTTCTAGAGTGCATTTATTTCATTATGGTCCATTTAGGGCTCCAGACATTTTTTTTCACAATTAGATTTGCTCATAAAGAGTAATTTAATTTTCTTCTTAGGCTAGTTATGTCCAGCATCTAATTGCCACTACACTTCAGTAGAAAGGGAATGATTAAGAATAATATCTAGGTAGTAGATGGATAAAATATCTACTGCCATCATTATTCAAATGACAAGGGGATTCATAATTAAGGGGAAAGATGAATGATTTTCTAATAAGAATAAAAACAGGTAACTCTTTTTTCAGTATGTATATTTTTCTAATTGCAATGGGTGTATGTATGTATTCATCATAGCAAATCAGAAAATGTCAAAGGCACAAGGAAGAAAATATTTTTAGAGAGATTCCAACACTCAATGATAACCACATATGTAGATTTCTAAGATACATGTAAACATACTTAAACATTATAAATGGGGTTATACTATTATTATCCTGTTTTTTAACTGTATAATATAGACATATTTCTTCATCCTATTTGTCATTAAATATACATTCTATATTAATTTGGGTAATTTGTAAATTGTGTAATTTCTAAAGTTTTATGTAATTCCATTGCTGTTTTGCAGTAAAAAAGATAAGAAGGAAAAGAAACCAACTGTCAGTGTATTTTCAATGGTGAGTTTTGAATTTATGAACTATTCAAAATACTTTGGAAATTTGACATTTCCTTACATGGAAAAGAGATATTTCATCTGATGTAAGATTTTCTTACAGGGTATGTTAATGGAGAAGCAAAATAAATTGGTTGATTTAGCTTATTTTCAGGAGAATGCTAATCATAACTTGCTATGTATATTACTAATCTACAGCCACCATTCCTGACTTAGATTTCAATTCTTCTAATGAACTACGTTGCCAGTGATTCATTATCTACGCAAGTACCTCTCCCATCTGCATAAAGGAAACCAATCACATAGAATGCTGTCTTTAATGGCCCTGAAATTCTGGCAGGTTTTTTAGGTCAAAGTCCATTGCTATCAATAAAAGGCAGCAATATATTATTTATTACTATGCAAACTTTAGGCCATTTAGGTTAGTCCATTGCAAATTTTAGTTCAAAATCCATTTCTAACAATAAAAGGTAGCAATTGATTATTTATTCCTATGATTTCAAATATGTCATATGCCATTGTTCCCCTGTGCTAAATGGATGAAAATCTAGAATTCGAAAACCTTATCGTAACTCTTTATTTCATTTTCTGGTTGCATAGTGGTTTTTTAGAAGCTTTTCTTTAATTACGCTTGGAATCAGACAGGTATCATATAGGCGTGATTGGTTGATGACCTCAGTGTCATGATCTTGGCTCACTGCAACCTCCGCCTCCCAGCCTCAACTGATCCTCTCACCTCAGCCCTGCAAGTACCTGGGACCATAGGTGTGCACCGTCCTACCCAGCTAACTTTTGTATTTCTTGTAGAGACAGGGTTTCCCTATGTTGCCCAGGCTGGCCTTGAACTCCTGATCTCAAGCGATCCACCTGCCTTGGCCTGCCAAAGTGCTGGGATTACAGGTGTAAGCCACTGTGTGCCTTGCCTAGTTAATGACCTCTTATCTACCTGGATTCTTCCTTTTTTCTAAGAGTACAATTTTAGGTGAACTGTTAGGTGAAAGATTCCAGAGATTAGAACCTGGAAGACTGCTAAACCAATTAAGTCTAACAGCACATGCTTTATAATTCAGTTGTAACAGCAATTTTTTTAAGGTAAGGGAATGGATAGATTGTCTTGTAAAATGGATTTTAATAAATTGACTATAAAATAGTTGTAGGCACTTTGGGAGGCCGAGGCGGGTGGATCACGAGGTCAGGAGATCGAGACTATCCTGGCTAACATGGTGAAACCCCGTCTCTACTAAAAATACAAAAAACTAGCCGGGCGTGGTGGCGGGCGCCTGTAGTCTCAGCTACTTGGGAGGCTGAGGCAGGAGAATGGCGTGAACCCGGGAGGCGGAGCTTGCAGTGAGCCGAGATCACGCCACTGCACTCCAGCCTGGGAGACACAGCGAGACTCCGTCTCAAAAAAAAAAAATAGTTGTAGGTAGGGAAAAAACACTCATATGACTTTTATACTGAGGACTTCATGATTCCCTTATGTGATCGTCATCTCCCTGTGCTACTGTTGCTCTTGTCATGACTCCTGCTTTTTTCCTATCTCTATGCCCTTTGGAATTTTGGTGAGATAAGACTATGTACTTGAGTCATTCTCAGACTACTTGAGTAACCAAGTGACAGTTTTCACTGTTACTTTCTTGTATGGAAAGAAGCATTTAGGTTAAAGTTGTATTTATCCACAGGATTTCAGTGCTGTGACTTTGAGACTTTCGGTTTTTATTATTTGTAGTTAAAGTTTTTTAAACCTTAGTAGTCTTATATTTTAGAAAATTTAACAGACCTACTATATAGAGGCAATGTTATCAATACTCAATTCATTTTAAGGCACGAAAGAATAAAAATATGGAGCTTTAATATAAGGTAGTAGTATTAGCACACATAAAGCACTATGTGCCAAGCATTGTCCTAAGTATTTCATATATAATCTCATTTAATCCTTACAACTCCTTTTGAGATAGATACTATTATTATTCCAATTTTACACGTGAAGAAACTGGGGCCAGACATGTTCACTTGTCTGAGGATGCACAATGGGGCCAGGATAGAGAGAATATATTCTAAGCCTGTTGATGAAGTACTCTACTACTTAGGTAGTTTTTCCTCACATCTTTTTCCTGAAATGTCGACATAGAAAACATTGAATGTAACTTCAATATAAAACTTACAAACACAAGAACATAATAAAAGTTTAACAATATATTGGTGATGTCACTGGCATTGCTTATTAATAATAGTTTTCAATGAAGACAAAAACATTGTGTGTTCAGGGTTTCCAAGAAGCTCAACTTCAATGATTCACACTAGGAGGACTCAAAGGACTTATGGCTAAGATTTATTACAACAAAAGGATACAAGGCAAAATCAGCAATGGCAAAAGGTGAGTGGTGAGAAGTCCAGAAGAAACCAGGTGCAAGCTCCTAGAGTTCTCTCCTAACGGAGTCACAGGGCACACTGAATTTCCCCAAGCAATGAGGTGAGACAGCACTCGTGGAATGCTATTTATCAGAGAAGCTCAGTAGAGACTCAGTGCCCAAGGATTTTATTAGGCGCTGATCATGTAGGCGCCCGCCCAGCTTGCACCAAAATTTCAGACTCATAGAAGGAAGGCAGAACTGCAGAAGGAAGAACCATATTGTTTGTACAGATAGTTTGGCCATACTTATCAGTTAGAATGGTGGTAATCCTCCCCAAATCCAAGTTCCAGCCAAGCGCCAATGTTTGTATACAGGCCTTTCTAAACATAGCGGCCTTAGAGCGGCTGTGTCAGCTCTTGTCTGCACACAATGTCTGTTAATTTATTTCCACTATGAGACTTTTTAGCAATCTTAAAAGTGATGAAAGAAGTAAGGAATACATTCAAAATTTTATACTAGCCTTTTAAATTTATATCAGACCTTGTTTCACCATTTACAGAAACACAAAAATAGAATAAAATCTAAAGCAAGTGAGGAAATGCGACACATAGAGCAAGAAAAATAAAAGTTGGGCTGCAGTTTCTACACATAATGAACTTCTTAAAGATTATACTCTCTTGGTCAGGTGCTGTGGCTCGTGCCTGTAATCCCAGCACTTTGGAAGGCTAAGGTTGGCGGATCACTTGAGCCCTGAAGTTCAAGACCAGACTGGGTGCATGGCAAAACCCTGTCTATGTGAAAAGTACAAAAACTAGCTGGGCATGGTGGCACATGCCTGTAGTCTCAGCCACTTGTGAGGCTGAGGTGGGAGGATCACTTGAACCCAGGAGATGGAGATGCAGTGAGCCAAGATTGTGCCATTGCACTCTCGCCTGGGTGACAGAGTGAGACACTATCTCAACAACAACAACAACAACAACAACAACCAAAAAGATTATATATTCTTGCAAGAATTGTGCACTGTAGATTGAACTCTGAGCTTTCTATTATGTGTGTCTTATGGAAACATTATTTTTTTTCCAGATAGATAATACCTAATAATGTTAAGTGTTTCCTTTGTTCCAGGCATTTGTTAAGGACCCTATGTTTATTGCATGACATAATCTTCATATAGGGACATAAGTCCCGCAATTTAGGAACTTGTGATATTCTTATGTTCCAGATGAAGAAACTGACTCAGAGAAGTTAAGTAACGCATTCAAAAATCACAGGATCGCATAGCTAGTAAGCAGGGTAGACTCAGATATGCCCAGTTGCTTTTAACAACTGTAATCATTTATGATTGGTTAAACTCATCTCTCTGGAATTGAAGAGTTCTTTATTGCGGCTATCTTTTGATCTTCTGACCGTGTGATCATCCAAGACTATGTCACCTGGCTCAGTGTCTCCCTTTCCACTTTGGTCCTCCAAGCAACTTGGGTAACTTTTATGGTTATATGGAAACCACTCCTTGATCTTCACAGCTGCAATAATCATATAAACCTACCTGTATCTGGATCTGTTTTCTCCTCCAACTTTCCAGTTATGACAGAGTTTTAATCTTAAGACTAATCACTCATACTTTGGCTCCTATCTCCTCTGCCTTCTCAGGGACCTTACATTATTATTACCACTTATTCTCTTCTTTATCTTCTATCTCTCCCTCTCAACTGGGTCTGTCCCATTGGCATTGACACATCAAGGCACTGTGATCTTACTGATGCCCTTCATGGAGCCACCCCTGCCAGCTCCCTTCACACACAAAAGTGGCCTTTGCATTCTATCTTGATTTCACCATTCGCTTAGTTCTCAACCTATTGAAGTTTGACTCCTGTTCCTGCCTCTCTCTATGTTCAGTGGACATTTTAAAATTCTATCTTGATCTCTCAGCAGCACTTAGACTGTCTCCTATATTTTTGGTATTTGCTTCTGTTACGTCACGGTTTGCTGATTTTCCTCCAGTTCTTTTTCTTGTGTTAGGCTTTTCTCTTTTTCTTGTGTCAGGCTTTTTCTTGTGTTACCCTTACCTGTGAAGTTAGAGTTCGCAACTCCTTATCACAGGAGTCAGAGATGATGTGGACATTCCTATAGTTCCACAAGGCCATTTTCAAATTATTTTTTATTCTCATGCAAACTCCTTTGTTATTTGAGTTTCACTCTGAATAATTATACTATCTTCTATCTATTTTCAGCAGTATCCTCGAATTACACCCCCACCCCCATTCCTTGAGGACTTTATCATTTGATTGCTTCTACTTCATTCACCTTATGTTCCTGTTACTCTTCTGAGTATTTTGGTAACCTTACAAATAAGGCTCAACATTCTCTGACTTCTTCAGTTCCAACAACCGTGCCTCATAAATTACATTAGTACCTTAGTAAATTACAAGTGTGGACAGGATCTTGGGCTTATTGTTTGGGTGGGCTTTCCTCTACGAAGGTATAAACACACACACACACGTGTATTAGTCTTTGACCACAACCTGTGATTTCTTCCAGCTCTGCCCTGCCTCTTTATCATCCCTCTTTTGACATTGTGTGTTCGTTTCCTATTGCTGCTGTAGGAAAATAGCACTCACTTAGTGGCTTAAAACAACACAAGTTTATTATCTTACTATTCTGGAATCGAATGTTTTGCTGGGCTAAAGTCAAGGTATCAGCAGGATTGCATTTCTTCTGGAGGCTCTGTTTCCTTCCCCTTTTCAGCTTCTAGAGGACACTTGCATTTCTGGACTCACAGGCGCTTCCTTGCATCACTCCAACCTCTTACTTCAATCATCACATCTCCTACTGACTCCAGGCCCCCTCCTCCCTCTTATAAGAACCCCTGTGATTACATTTGCCCTCCTAGATAATCCAGGGTAATCCCCTATCTGTAGCTCTTTTAAATCCATAAAGTCCCTTTTATCATGTAAGGAAATATATTCACAGGTTCCTGGGATTAGGATTTGGACAGGCTGTGGGGGGAGAATTATTCTGTCTACCACACCTAGTCAATACTTTACTCTCTCAACTGCTCTTTCATCTCCTAGTATGCCTCCTTCCTTTGTGCTCTTCTAAAAATTTACCCATAATAGCCACATCATGCCACTTTGGTCCCTACCTTGAAACCATTAAATGTTTTCCTTTCTGCTTACAAAGGAAGTTCAGTGTAAAACCCAGACTCCTTCCTGTCATCACAAAATGCCCTACATATCTGACCTCTGTTATTTCTGACTTTACTGCAGACAAATATTCTCCTTCACTCTGCTGTGCCACAATGTTCATTCTATTTGGTCCTTGGGACACAGCAAGCTGGTTTTTACCCAAGTACCTTTGCATTGGCTCTTCCTGCCTGAAATGCACTGTCCCCAGATCATCACAGGATGAACTGTATCCTTCCTGTCACTGAAGTCTCATCATGGATGTTACTTCCTGAGAAAGACATTCTCTGACCAGCCAATCTAAACCAGGTAACCCTGCCTATCTCTGTGTCATACCATGTATAGCTTTTCTTCTGAATATTTATCACTGTCTGATTTCTTTTCTATGTGTTGATCTTCTCTCTGAAGGTAGACTCCATGGAGGCAGGAGTTTTTTTTGTATGTTTTTTCTCTACTGTACCCCAAATGCCCTAGAACAGTGCCTGGAACTTTCATAGGAACTTAAATATTGAATGAATGTTGAATATATCTATTCCCCCTTTTACTATATGCACTAGAATGTATGCTTTATGAGGATAGGTAGCTTGTCTTACTCACTGTTGTTATCAGTACCTAGAACCAAGCCTGACCTTATTGGGTTCTTTCAAATATTTGAAAGATATTTGAAAATATTCACATATCCCTTGAATGTTAAATGAATAAATGAACGAATGAATTCCCTCTCAAATCCAAGTCATGTTTGCCATCTAACCTGCTGAATGTTACCTAAACCTCTCTCCTGTCAGTACCTCCTACTTCTTTGCCCTGGGAAGCTCAATCTTTGGCATTGGGCACTCATCAACATGCCTTTTATGTGGTTCTGATTCACCTTCTCTCTCTTTCCTGTTAGCATCTAATCAAACATTTTTTATTTCTTTTTTCTCCCTTTCTTTGTTTCTCTCTCTCTCTCTCTCGTCTCTCTCTCTCTCT